>NC_056731.1:440663231-440758231 GCF_019279795.1 Protopterus annectens
AAGATCACCTATTTTTAGGCTATTATTCTAAATATCTTGAAATTATGCAAACATATGGAACTATAAGATGTAATGTGACAACTAAACTGAAAACTGTTTTTGCTAGACAAAGAACACCTGTTGATCTTGATAATGGTCTACTATATTTCATGAGTCAAGCATTTTAAAAATTTTGATAAAATATGTGACCAGTCATTGGATATCTAGGTTTTGATTTGTACAAAGCAATGGACACACAGTTATAATTGTGCAAACAGTTAAACTCTCATGAGAAAATGTGAGAATATTGCATAAACTGTTATCTCTCAATGCCTGAGTAATTCACCTCTTCAAAATATATTGCTCCCAGCAGCACAATTATTGATGCATATGCCTTAAAGGTAAATTATCTTCTTCTTACCTGGCTGTCTGGTACGACAGGATAAGGTCCTGATTACCTCCCATATTACCTGTGTTAAGGTGATGACACAAATGCTGGAAGGACCAGGAAGGGACTGATTTCTGCTTACTCATCTTGTGGGGATGTAAGGGGGGGGGGTTCATCTGTCTACAGTGAAGACGCCTACAAGAGAGCAGTTCTTGTCCTAATTAATGAATGGTTCATAAAGTACTGATCCCAGGGAACAGGTCAGTAGAGGGATTGTGAAAAAAGGCTTGATGGTCAGTGGGAGATCAAAAGTAAAAAAATAAATAAATACATTACATACATACTTTTTACCCATTTGAGATGACACAGAGTCAAACGGATATGACTGACTTACTAAAAGAAAAACAATGTTCAGTATTCAGCCTGTTGTAAAACCCTAAGCAACTATGCATTGTTTTAAGCTTTTAATCAGTTTGTGATGTGTATTGTGTATTCTTAACTAACATTGTTGTAAAAATCTAATCTATTGGTGTATTGAACTAAATGTCTAAATGTGGAGTTTTTCTCCCTGGGCCTCTGAGGAAAACAGGTTCTGTGACCCAATCAGACTATCCCAGTTAACAAATGTCAAATAAATAATAAATAAAATGCAACAAAAGCAGAAATATTACTATGACAGAAATGCAAGGACTTTACCAGTCTTAAAGGATCAGGAAAAGGAAAGCACATGTACGAATTTTGCAGCTAATCCACATAAGAGTCATATACATCAACAGTTATCTGTAAAGCAAGATAGCCCAGATCACACTTTGTGAAAGGTTCAGATCTGCAGATATACAGAACAAATGAATCACTTGTACAAGATGTGAAGTAAGGAAGTTTGTAGACAGAGGTACCAATAGCTCAGTATCCACTGTCTCAGGTTGGTATCGGAAAGCAACTAGAAGTTCTCCCATCTGCTCAGACAGAAAATAGTTGTACTGCTGCATTTGAAATTCAGTACACTGAAGTTAATACATCTAAAATTACTGTTCCATTTCATAAACCTTAAGATGATGGTATGGTTAAACAGCTAATTAATATTGAAAAGTCTGCATAAAAGAAGCAAGATGTACCTATGCAATAATCGAAATATGGAGCACTAAGCTGAAAAAAAAGGAGCAGACAAAATTGATTTGTGCATTGCATGGTATCTGTAAATTTGCTGCGTATTTTTTTCAAGTTTTAAAATGCTTTGATAATAATGTTGCTGTTTTCTTCATGTTGCAGTGTTTGATTCTTCAGTTATTGTGCATGTGACACACTAGCTAGCTGTAGTATAGTTATAGTATGCGTGTGTCTGTGTGTATAGTGCACACATCTGTGTATGTGTGTATAAGTGCATGAATAAATATGTAGTTATGAGCTATAGAGTAGTGTCCTTCTGTTCTTGTCTTTTTCTGTACAAGTCTAAGAGTGCTTGCTATATCTTGCTTTGTCTCTGTGCCTGCACTTTTAGTTATCAAACCCTATGTTTTCTTTCACCTGTAGCAATCATTGCAGTCACTTAATTGTAATTCTGTCAGTGGTACTCAGACTCATGTCTGTAACTAAGAAGAATGCAGTGTTTCCATTCCAAGTCCTGTGTAATATAGCAATAGCCAACGACATCAGTGTGGTATATTAAAGAGTTACCCATGGTTGGAGTGGTTTAATCACAAGAACAAAGCCCAAGTGATTAAATAAAGCCAACCATAGGTAAATCTTCAATATACCACACCACAGAGTCGGTTATTGCTATTATACAATGACATTATTTAAGAAAAAAATACTTACTTTTCTTAAGTAATGTCTTTGTATAATCCCTCTGTGGTGCCCTTCTGGGTTTTCTCCAGTATCCTCGGGATTTTCTGATGTACTGCGCATGTGTATGGGACTTACGTTCCCATGCTTACACAGTATATTAGTGTTGTGTAAAGGAAGCAAGGGAGAAAGGAAGATCTCCACTGATTTTTTTTTTATTTATTTACTAAGAAAAAAGAAACCAGGAGACTTTTAACAGTCAGGAGAGATGGCACAGAGAAAATAAAACAATAATCAGGTAAGTTTCTTTAATTTTGCAGAATGTACCTGATCATCCTCTTATTTTTCTCTGTGCCATCTCCCTCATTCATTTGAGGTCTTCGGTTTTGTATATTTATTTAAAAAAAAAGAAAGAAAATTAAAAATGTTATAAGATTTACTAATGGAAAAAAGTCTGGGCAACCGGACTTTTTTCCATTGATATATTCTCGGATTTACAATGGGCACAGTGGTTGGGCTGACTAATCAGCACCCTCCTTTTTGAATGTTACTGGCCAGTCATTGTATAATCCCTGTTCCACAAGTCTGAATTATGAATACTGAAAATGTTAACAGCGCCACTATGATGACATATCAAATACCCTGGAATGCTTTGAAAAAGTATGAGCAGTTTGAAACGTGATTTCTTCATTTTTATCTGTATCCAGTTATTGATGTTAAGCTTCAGATTTGTTTTTATTGTTATTGCTATTGTAATTATCTGCAAGGACTGGCTCATAGAGATCTTTTGTAACAAATGAACTTTAATTCACTGGCTGCATGCAGTCCCTCCATATAATTATGTAACAGCAGAAAGCCATCTATTATCAAATAAGAACAGTAAACATAAGGGTCTCCCTAATGCACATATCTGTTCTTGGTACAAAAATAGTTTGGTATAGGAAAATCATGAAGTAAACGATTGCAAGTGAAACTAAATCTTCATAATTTGATGGGATGCAAAGATTCATTTTCTCTTTCAGTTGCTAAACTGAACATTTACTAGTACCAAACTGTCTTGCATTTGATATCAGTAAAATGCAGCAGTCAGGTATATTCTAAACACTGTTTTAACAAATAATATTAAAGTGAAAAAAAGCATAAATAAATGGCTATTCTCCACTGTCTTGGTATAAAAATAGTAAATAACCCATTAGACTGAAAGATAAACAGTGCAGTCTGTTGTGGCAAACTATCCTGAAACAACAGCAAAAACAAATTTGGGTGTGTAGTTTCACTTCTTAGTACTGTGTGACTGCTGGAAATCAGTTATGTTTTTTTAATGCGCATGACTAACATAATTAGCACCTCGGGTTAAAGGATAAGAGAACTTTTACTTTTGGTTTGTTTACAAAAACATTATATACACACACAGATATATACACTTGACACATTTTTTGTGACATGCGTACAGTTTTAAATAATGTTACTGATTCTGAGAATGAAGCCCCACTACTGTTGGTGTGATGATGCCTAAAAAAACATACTAGTCAAATTGTATGACAAAATGAAGAAGGTAGATCAGTGACTGAGACAACAGGCCCACAGCAGAATTCATTTTGTTAGTCTTCTGGGGAAAGTCTGCCAGTAGGTGCTTTTGAAGTACATGTAGGACAATGGATTCTTGTATATATAAATGAGAGGTTAATAGTATAGCTCAAGGAAAACAGGTCTAATGAACAACTTAGCTGATGGAAAGAAGCATATTAGCAAAACTCAGTCAACAAATAATAAATAAATAAACACATATATGAAGACAAATGTACTGTTTAGTTCATGGCTGAGGACTGAATGTGGAATGATTGATAAGATTATAAGGAAACAAATGCAAGGATAGCTGAATGCTTTTTGTCCAGCCGGGAATTAGTTATCATAGGATATGTGAAATTGCCATAATACTGCCTTTCAACAGTTAATGTTAGCAATGTACTACACAAGATGAACTTCAGCAGTAGAAAAGAGAAAGGTGTAGGGGAAATTCCTAGTCCAAGCTGAAAAGAGCAGCATAAAAATAAAGAAACCAAAGTTACAAAATTTGATACAAGTCTGAATTGGAATTAATCAGAAGTACAAATGCAAAGTATTGGAAGCATGGTTGTGGGCCAATACTTTTCTCTACTTCTGTTTATTCTATGGACATGAGTTTATAAAACTCATAATCCTGCTAGGTACAGATGTAAATATTCATGTACACCTGTGCTGTACTCTGTTATTTCAACATATAACTTGGTACTGTTGAATTGTGTTGACATTATATGCCATTGTGAACATCAGATGTAAATACTTTACACGCAAAGATGTATCATGTATGTATTAACTTTTTTTATTGCTTATGCTCTTACAATCTCAATCTGCAACTGAAAAGGGACATCTGACTAGCTCACCCACAGGTCATAAAACAGTAAATAAAATAAACACAACATATTGATAAATACAGCTATGAATACATTAACCATCACTTAGGCTATAACTGCTATACCCAGTGGGCTTTTACCTCATACTGAATGGCTGGCTGTTTTAAACTCCTGTCTCAGTGTCATCATCAGCTGATAACATAGTAGATACCCTTACCTGGAGACACTGGTGAAAGTTTTCTAAACCATGGGAATCAAGGGCTGTAGTGTGAATTTCCAATGTATTCATTTTGGCTATCTTTGATGCTTCTGAATGAGAAAAATCTTCATGATGCATTGACAAAACCATGTTCTCTGCTGCTGTCTTCAATGCCTGATCACCCATTTGACATGTCTTTGATCTAGATTATAACAGGAATCGATATACAAAATAGCATTGCTAGGGTGAGGTAAAGGAGGCAGCCACCCTGGGTGCAAGGTGTTAAAGAGACATGATCGGGAGAAGCCAATCGATTATTAGTGTAGTGCAGGACTGGTATTCATTTCTGTATAACTGTACAGAAATGAGTTTCAATAATGCTGCATCAGCATTTCATGTGTGCTATAACTTGTACCAAGATACATGTTACAAGTGTAGTTTAAAAGCTGAGAAAAAGAAGTTCTTTTGAGTTTTAGGTGCACCAGCCAACCAGCCAAAGTCACTTTTTTATTTTGCTCCTCAGATGAAATGAGGAGCGGGGAGCTGAAATAGAACTTTGTAGGCTCCAAGTACAAGCCAGATCATTCATAGACCATTTTTTTTTTTTTTTTTTTTTTTGCTTCTCAGCTTATAGTTGAGGGGCTGCAAATTGGGAAACAGCACTAAGCACTAAAAGAGTCGGCTATGACAGTTTGAGGTGTGAGTTTCACCAAATAGTCTTATATTTGTTAGCGTGCCTAAAGATCGCGTGCAGGATAGCCAAGTTATTGTCTACACATATTTTCAATGGTGCAATGTAATTTTTGTCTTTTCTGCCCTCTTTCCCAGAAATGATACTGTTGAAATATGAATTATATAGTTTTCTAGGCCAACATTAAAGTCTTCATGGAGAATGATCTTGCCTCCATCTGGGATATTGACCAGAATCTAGTCAAGTCTGATACAGAACTGTTCCTTGTCACCCTCATCAGCATTAGGTGTCAAGGTATGAGGTACATCCTGATGAAGTGGTCAGCACACTGTGTTGAGCTTAAGTTGATGACCTATGAGTTGCTTTTTCATGGCAATTGGGAAGTCTTTAAACAGGCTATTGAGTATTCTCTTGATAGCAAAACTAGCAATGTGAATATATTTGACTCCAGCAGGCTTCATTTTCGCAAAGTGTGAGAAATGTTTTTTCTTCTGTCAGATATTATTCTTCTGGTTTTCTTATGTTACTTTGGTCACAATGATACAGATGTCAATCTTTGCAGTTTCACTGAGGAATGATTGCACTAAATTACTTGTCTAAGAAAGTATTTATATTTCTTGTTACACAAATCATTATCAGTTCCTTGTTTCAGATGCAGGAATAATAATTCTAATGGATATGGTTATTTGGCCAGGAGAAGTTGAATTAGTCTAGGTTTAGGAACCATTTTCTACTCTCTTCCTATATGGGATAAGCATTTCCTAAAATAAACTGGACGTTCACTGTACTCACTTTTGAGCCAAGGCTATTCCTCAGTGCAAATGCCATACAGCAATCAAAACAGGTGTCACCAATGTGCAGTTTCAAGGCTTGAGACTAGATTTACTTCAGCAGTCTCCGTTACCACCTTTGTTCTGCTGCTACAGAGCTTGGGAGGGTTATGGGGCCACTGTTACACATAACAGAAAACATGCACATTAATTATTTTAATGTACAGAGGATAATGCAACAGCAGCATCCATTGAAACAAACAAATCTTCCAATTCAAGTGCTTCATAATGAGCTTCACAAAGCACAATTCTTGGACCATTTTTTTAAATATTTCATACTTATCTGTTTATTTAGAAAAAATAAAGGAATCAAACTTTGGATCAGGAACAGTCTTGAATATAATTCTTCTGTGTTAACTCATGTACTATATTGCATAAGGTTTAGGGATAAATTATGTGGACTGACAAAACAAGCTTCTTTTTTATTTTTACTACTGTTGCACTTTTATTTCAGACATGCAGTTTCAGAGCAGTACTGCATGCACCATTCTGCAATCCTGTATACAAGTAGGTAATACTGAAGGATGATACATTTCTTTGTTATTCTCATGCACCAGTGAAGAAAACTGGCTGGGGTGTCCAGTGGATGGATGATGTGGGATTGTTCTTTAGTTAATCGTGGATAATTAAGAAAGCATGTGTCATTCTGAATATGAATTTGTGTATGAATATATTTGCAAATTAATTTATTATACACCTGCAGTTATACTACTGTGTACATAAGAGTCAGCATTCAGAAACAAATAGTGCAATGTGTGTAGCAAAATTGCACTATGGGTGGTTGCATGTAAGGTGAGGGTAATTCAGACTCATTGATTGCACATTCACTCAAGGCCACAAAATAAGGAGGTCACACGAAGCCGGAAAATACTGTAACCAGCATGCTATGCAAATGGCCATATAATGAGATGGGAGTGAGCAACATTGTAATAATCAAGATAAAAGTGAACTAAAATGAGGCAAACAAACATGTCAGAGTAATTCAGAGATGTTTAAAAACCTGTATGATAGACCACAGCAACCAGTGTAGCTATATACTATAAAATCATATTGAACAGAGACAGGATATTTGCTATGTTAGGGACAGCATCAGCATTAGCAGAAATGTATGCTCCAGGCTGTCTTGTCACCTGGTACCTGAGAAGGTGCACATCATCATGCTCCATATCCCTGAAGGATATGGCCATGCCAATCATTCCATCCTCTCCATACTACATAAATAGTGGACTAATAATGTGTGGACAGAGATAACATACAGGAGGTGGTACAAATGCATTACCCCAACATGCAGTATCACGTGATGCATGAAATACCCATTCATGTGGATACTAGGGTAAGTGTAGCTTTGACAATCTTTGCTATAAGCAAAAGGAAGAAAGCAGTAAGCACCGTGGTAGTCCAATGAACCTCTCCAAGCTGTAACTGTAGATAAATCCTTTATTAAACACGAACAACACAATGAGGTAAACGAAACACTGATAAATCAAGCGCTTTCGCCTGCATAGATGTCAGGCTTTTTCAAGATGAAACAGCAGGGTAACCAAGTTCATTTAAATAGAGGCTTTCAGTGATGATTGTTTCAATTAAACAATTACATTAATTAAATTAAATTAATTGAATTAAATTGATTGAAATGCTTTGCTATAAGGTTTTTTCAGGGACCAACAGGGTTTATGGTGTCAGTATGTATCAAAGGCAACTGCCCCATTGATACTACCTCAGTTTCTCAATGCCATGCTAGAGCACATATAGAAGCATATGTATTTTCCATGTACTACAGAAGAGAAAACCAATATCATTGGAGTTTTTATAACATGGCCTTTTTTTCTGTGGTACTTGGTGCCATCAGCTGCACCCACATTGTCATCAAGGCCCAGGTAGGGACACCGCAGCAATTGCATATGAATTGCAAGGGATTCCACTCCATCCCCTGCCAGATGGTCTGCAATGCACAAGGTATAATATGCAATATGCCAATTCACCACCCAGGCAATGTTCACAATTCCCTCATCTGGCACACATCTGCCATATATCAGAGATTTATGCAGGGTCATTTCCTGCAATGACATCTTATAAGGCAATGCTAGCTTTACCTGGAGCTATGGCTAATGAGATATGTGATGCCCCAGCACTGGCCCAGTAATCAAGGAGCCTCAATCCTCACCACTGGCAACAATGGGAAATGTACACACTGGGAGGATGACAAGTACACACACACAGTAAAGTGTAATTTCTCTTAAGAGTACACAGAGACCACAGTCAGTCTGGGGCTGGCTTCTCCCTCTTTCTTCAGATCTCCAGTAAGACTCCTCACTGGCACAGCTGTAAAGTTGAGTCCTTAGCCAGGGTTCCAAGCCAAGTCCTCCAGCACTCTTTCTGTCCAACCAGTGCTTCGTGTCCCTGCCCAAGTAGCTGACACACACACTGTTGGAGATTTGTTTTACACACACACACACACACACACACACACGCACACACACGCACACAAATGCACACACACACACACACACACACACACACACACACACACACACACACACACACACACACACACACACACGCACACACACACACACACACACACACACAGCTAAGAAAGGCTGGCCCTTAACAAAGGGTGTCCAGTCTTACTGTGTAATGATACTATTAATCCAAATGGCAGTTTGACCAAGAGCAAAGTTATTAGGAATGACTTGCACGGTATCACCAAATAGATATGCAAGTACGCTAAGAGCTTAAATACCTCACACAAATATCAGCCACAAAGACAGGTTTAAATATAATCTCATCCTGTTATAAAAATATATCAAAATTTGTTGCTGGTCATAGAGCCTCCTCCCACCTCTGTAACTTCCTTCACCAACTTAGTTGGCTAGAGCTACCTAACCTCCTCACCTCCACCCAGCTCATCCAAGCACACAAACTCATTCACAACCCATCTCTCTGCCCCTTCCTAGCAAACACCTTTGAAATGCACGAACCAGATAGATCACTAAGATCTAATTGCCAAAACCTGATTAAATTGCATAAACCTTCACGTCCAGCTGGGAATTACCTGATGTCCTTCTCTCTAGCACACCTCTGGAACTCCCTTCCTCTATACGCACCATCAACAGTCTTTCCTTATTCAAAACCCTCTCTGCACTCTCACCTTACTTCTGAATGGAAATGCTCTTGCTCTCATCCAACCTAAATTCAGACTATTCTGTTCTCTTAATTCCTCCTATCTCATTTCTTGCCAATCACTACCTACTATAGTACTCCATCTAGTGATGTTATTTACCTGTAACTGAAAGATCCTCCACAAAAAATAAATAAATAAATAAATATTTTTTTTATTTTCCAACTGAATGATTCTTGTTGAATAATGTTTTCTTTTGAATTGTATATCTTTTCCTTTTTTGCATTATGTTAGCACTTTGAAAAATGGATATGTGTACACATGATAAGTATTTGTACTTGGCTTTACTATGTACTACTATGGATTTTATACTTCCTCCCTATCTATCTGTATCTGTATTTTTTCTGGAGCTTTTCTCCCTAGGACTCCATTGAAAATGGGCTCCTGCAGCCAAATGGACTATCCTGGAAAGCAAACTGCAAATAAAATAAAAAAATAAAAGAACATGAAAATACTCAATAAATTATCACAGTAACTTCAGAGTTCAAAAATCACAGGAAATATTTAAAACAACATTGCAGGACAGTTTCAAATAAATACATAAAACATCTAAACTAATCTTTACTATATTCTTACTGAATTTAAAAAAATCACTGTACCCTAGTTAACTTACTTACAGCAAGGCAAGACAGATGCAGTGAGTGGACATTTCCAGCTGATGCTGCCAGGTCAAAGACAAAATACAAAATGCACCATCACTCTCTAAGAGAGTTCTTAAATTAATATCAAATATTACTGCTGTGATACCTGCAGCATGGCATCACTTTTTGTCACCTGATTTCAGTTCCCAGGCCCAACAACTATTGCTAGAAACTGCTAGCATTTAGCATCTCCTTGTGAAAATACATAGCCTTCAGATGTTTGCAACTGCTGGAAGACATAAAACAATAAAACACCTACAATACAATGCAGAAGGCTCCCTAGTTTTAGACATCCTGTCTCCTTGCTGCACTGAAACTGAAAGATAACATCTCTTTTACAGTGCAGTTATAAAACAATTTAATTTCAACTATTTTACTGAAGTTTTGCAAGTTAACCTTCTATGTGCCAGTTCCCACTAATAAAACATATACATTTACACAACTACAGTAGTTTATATACATTTCTGTTCTTTTCTAGTAGGGTACACTGTGGATACATCTTTAAGCTCAGTACTGTACAAACCCTTTTCACACACACTTCTGTACCAGCAGTTTGATATACACATAGCATACAGTTCTAATACATTTGTAACACCAACATAAGAATCATGTTGACATTCACAACTGATATACAAAATTTCAGATAGCTGGGCTGGCAGTGTCTCCTTCTGTCAAACTTCTATATAAATCATATTAATATTCACAAATGCCATATAATTATTTACAATATTCCAGTGAGATGGGCTGGCAATATTTCCTTTTATGAGAACATCCATATTAAATCCACAAATCATTGCACAGAATGCATGTGGCACCACACTATTACAGACCTGAATCATCATTGAACATGCATTCAGGCTGAACGCACACTTCCACTGTTTAGATGCACTTGGTGGCATGCTGTATTCTGATCCAGAAACTTGTACCATGATATTTCCTGTAGACACAGTGTTACACAATATATTGGTACACAAACAGATTCAGCAAGGCAAGAGTATATGCCAGAGACATTAACAGAATAAAGGCCTGGTGAAGAGGTGATGGAGGATTTTGCCATGTAAGGCAGAGTTGGGTGCTGTATGCCATGACACTAGCTAAGAGGCAGTACCTACTTCACAACTATGGGTCAGATTAGACATAATTACGAGAGACAGTGATGTATTTAGTACTGTTACCAGGCTCTGCTATACAGTGCATGGACTGGATATGCTGTGTAGCAGTCACAAGCTACCCTGGAAGCAGAGTAATGACAGCAGAGCACAGTTATCATCATATGTACTGGTAGGGATAGCCAAAGTGACAGGAGGTGGCAATGAGCACCAGAAGAGGGATAATGATGTGTGTGTGTGTGTGTGTGTGTGTGTGTGTGTGTGTGTGTGTGTGTGTGTGTGTGTGTGTGTGTGTGTGTGTGTGTGCGTGTGTGTGCGCACGCATGTGTGTGTGTGTGTGTGTGTGTGTGTGTGTGTGTGTGTGTGTGTGTGTGTGTGTGTCATCATGAGTGTGGAGAGTTTGGAAAACTGTAGCGGGAGAGGATGGTATCTCAAGTGTGAGTATTTGTGCAGAGGTAGGTGGTGGCTGGTCAAATGGTGTGGAGGTGGGCATGGTACCTGCAAATGTGCTGCAATATATGTGTTCCTGTGTCACAGAATCAGACCTGGCACACAGAGGAATGTCACAGGCACAATCTACAGCTAACAAAGAAGATGTGTTCAATGTGTATACACTGTGGACCATGTCACAGGGATGTCCAGAACATCCACCTCATATGCATATGCATCTAAAGCAGGATATAGCACATTTTACACTGGCACTAGGCATGGATCACATGATCCTTCAGGACCTAAAATGTCCACTAACCATCCCACAAATGGTTTCCCCTCTGGAGGCAGATGTGAGACAACCAAATAAATGGCATTACCCCAAACATGCAACAGCACACAGGTTCATGGAGGGTATAGATTCCTCCTGGTGCTTTCAAGAATGCTGCCTAAATAAGCAAATCCCTATCTGATATCATCACACAGCTCATATCACATATCAATCATCTCTGCAATGGCCACGTTGGCATCTGTCTGTGCCTGTATAACGTCTGCACATCCATTCTGTAATGGACATGGAGTCACTCATCTCAGGTGTGAGGCAGAAACCAAAGCTATTGTCATCCACTGGCATGATCAACAAATGCCATCCCTATGCTCATTGTAGCCAGCAGTACCCACTGTCACCTGGGGGGATAGGGAATGAGGGTAGACCCCTGGCTGCAGTTCTGGCCAACCTTTCTCCTACATTGCTCACCTGGGACTGAGGGTGAGTTGCACCAGTAATGGCACTGTATCTGTAGTAGGACAGGGTAATACGTACACCATGATACCAATGACTGACAGGAGCTCTGTAGTTACAGTCTATGCCATGGTTTTTCTGCCATCATCATCATCAGGTTTAGATGTTTCCTCAACATCAGGCATGTCAACATCCATGATGGAGGACCCATACACCAAGTCACCTGCAAAAGTAGGCATAAACAACCTAGTGTATTAATGATACTTTGTGACAATGCCAGCTTCCAGTGGTGCAACAACTGCAAAATAGTATACAGGCAAAGAATATAAACTTAGCTATTCTTTTTAGAACTAAAATCAGCCTTTTCTGTTCTTACTTCTTGTTTATGTTCTAAGTAGGCCTTTGTGCTATCCTTTAGGAATACATCTTGTGAATAATGTGATTCTATCCAGTTAAAAATAATTAATGAAGCAAATGAGAAAGTAACTGATTTATTACCTAAGTAATTGCATTCTTATCTAATTTATTATGTAACAATTGCCTTCACATACACTCAGTGTTCTTTAAGGATTCCTTGTCATCTTTAGTTGTAAAACTGATGAGAATAACTAGAGCAATAGATGAGAAGTATCATTAAGAATTTTGCCCTGCCCCAAGTTAAATCTGTTACAGAGAATATTCCAAGTGCAGTGCACAGTATTTAAACAAAGCAAAGGTATAGTAGCATTGTTAAATATGGGGTCTATACCTTTAAATACTAATGGGTGTGCTACAGCAATTAATATGTTAAGAAGATGCAAGATAAATTTCATGGCAATTAGGTGACATCTACAGTGTCTGTGTATGACATATTAAGCTTTCTGACTTGACATGGTGTCATAACATTTCCTGTCAAGAGTTTTTGTGTCTAGAATGACAGAATTATAAGTCTCAGTGGTGAGATGCATCCATACCCTCTTGGAATTCTCTTCCTGGAAGAACATTTGGAAGAAAAAGGAAATGTTGGATCCAAATAATGGAATTATTTTGCAGTGTAAGTGGATTAAAAAGGATACAAGGCCTAAACAAAATGCCTGACATGGACCAACTCAAAGCCCTGTTACTATACTCAGTATCCTACAAACTGCTAAGAGATGATCTGTGTCTGTCATACAAGGCAACATATGACGCATTACTGATGGGTATACTGCACATCAGTAGGTCGAATGGCATCAGAAATACTCGGTTCCGGGATCTAAACCTCTTCTGAAACATCAACAGAACAGCTTGGAGGAATCAGGTATATCTTCTAGAGGATAACACTATTGTGGAACAGACTCCCCATCCACATAAAACAAAGTTCATACATGCCTATGTTCAAACACAACTTAGATCTATGGATGGGATGCAGAAAATTTACCCCAGGACTGACCCCTGTACTGCTAATGGACAGAGGCAGCACCTAAATGCTTTATCCCATGCATAGGCACCCTCAAATTATCTATGGTATGATCCCAGTTATTCTCATTAGGGATAATGTATAATTACTGACCATGGGATGGGTAAGGCAAATCTATAACTGAATGGGATATTTTATTTTGAGCACAAAGAAGGGAAATTGGCTAAGCTTAAATTGGCCCACAAGGGAATCTAACCTAGTACTTTCCTATGAACCTAAGAACTTATTAACAGAAAGGAAAGGTCTGAGTAAATCAGGCCCAGTGGCAGAATGGTACAAAGCCCTGACTATAGCCCTGGCGACTCAAGTGCAGTTAGTGGCTTGGATACCTTGAAAACCAGAAGATAGGATGCGTGTGACTATCTTGGGGGAGGGGGAGTCAGCCATGTTCTGCCATGATCCCTCAGAAGTAGGGCAGCAATGCAAATGCATAACTTGGGATGGGCTTTGGACTTACCAAGTTACTGCATCATGGTAGACTTTAATACAGGTGTACAGAAGCATGCAGTCACATGAGGAAGACATTGCAGACCTTTGTAGTGATGCAAATTGCATTTCTCCCAGTCTAGGAATGGGTTCAGGATGCTGCAAAACCCTCATTCTAGAAATGCTGGAGAGATCATAAAGCAATGCCACTGCTGCCTGAACAACCCTCCCCCCAAAGCACATTTCTTACCCTTATCCTAGGTGGAATTCTCAGATAGGAAAAGGAATGAGTTGTGAAAGTTGGGGGGAGGTTTGTTTGTCAATAAGCACAGATACAAAAATTGTGTAGAAAAAAGTCTGAAGACATATAATGTGTTGTATTTCTGCATGGCATCAATACTCTATTTCCCCCTCCATATATTATTAGAATTATAGTCAGTATTTTCAATAACTATATATTAGGTTACTTGGCATAGGCTATCCAATTCTGTAAAGTATCTTGCTACTTGCAGAACATATTTTATTCTTGATTACAATTTATCCCAGCAATATTCTATAGATGTATTTCAATCTGTTGTGAGGGTTCTTATCGCCAGTATACAAGGTACACCCAATCCATTTTAAAGTATTTTACCTGTTGTGTTTTATCTGTTGTGGGGATTTTATCCATTTATGTATAATTACTTAACAGCTGTTGTAAAATGCTTTTATGTGTGTCTTTCTCCCCAGTGCATTGTAAGATATTTAATCTGTTGTGAAACTTTGCTCCCCCTGTATATAATTAATCATCAGCTGCTCTTCAAATGTTTTTGAATTTGCTGTGGAACTTTTCTTCCTGATCCTGTGCTGAAAATGGACTCAGTCAGACTTTCCCAGTTACTAAAGGACAAATAAATGAATAAATACTAGAGAAGAAACCATAAACGTTTTTAACATGTTCACTTTTCTTGATGATGAGAAAAACAACTTAACAACATTTTTTAATAAAGTCAATAATTGTTTCCAGCTAAGAAAGATTTTTTTATTTGTTAGACATTTCATAGAATCATAGAAAATAAAAGGCAACTGGGCCTTGTAATCATTTGCATACTGCAGCAACAACCTCCCTTCAGACCTTATCTCCTTTTTCAAGGAGCTGCACACCAGTCATACCAAGATTGAATTTGTGGATACCCATGCATTTGTCTAATTCCTTTTTGCAGGAAGACATTGCTTACTTTGGAGTGGAAGTTCAGTTCAGAGAAGGGGTAATCATTCCATGGTAAATCTTCTGTCTGCCATGTTTTTCTTGTTCTGAATCAGGTATAGATCCCCCGGTTCTAGTATTAGTTGGACTGTTTGATTTGTCAACATATAAGAGGCCTTGGATTATTGGATCCCTAATGGCTTGAGAGGCAAGGTGCAAATCACCCCTAAAGACTTTAGAGGACACTGAATAAAGGGACAGCACTTCCAGCCTGTTCTGGCTGCTCTGGGCTTTTAACACTCTGGGGTTTCTCCTGTTATTTGATGTGTCTAGAAATCTAATTCACAAAATGCGCATTCCATTCGATAATAGGTCTGATCAATGTGAGATATAGAAGTGTAAGAATGTAATTGGATCTAAAGGATACAACTTTTGCCTTTAGCTACACTAGGTAAGAAAACTTGAGCTGCCTAGCTCTTAATTAGTTTTCAGAATTTCAGTTGGGAAAAGATATTTTGCAAAAATGTCTAAAAATAAGTGTGTTCAAAAGAATGCATTGCTAAACAGAAACATGAAAAAGAACTGTTTGTTCTGTGGAAATGAAACAGCTTGATATGATGAAATCTGAAAATGCATTAGAAGTGATGAATGAGGTCTGTAACACAGACTGCTGGAAAAATATTAAGAATGAATGGCTAGGATGTAGAATTTAAACTAGATATGGAAACATTCAAGAGAGAGAGAGTTATGTGTATATTGTTATTATATTCTTACAACCAGCAAAAAACATAAGGTCAGAAATAGCAAATACGTACAAGAATAAAAAAAAACACAAATCTTCTTTTTCCAATCGTTGCTTTTGAGAAACTAGGAATGCTAAAACAAATCCACAGTATAAAAGTAAAGATTTTACATATTTAGAAACATTCACACTGTCACGGAGTCATTTCACAGGCTGTTCAGAACTATAGCAATGATATCCTGTATAACACTGATTTGTGCATATACTTAGGAAGCTAACCAGGAGAATATTACATACAAATAAAGCCTGTAATACTCAGCAATAAAGCAGAACAGTAAAGCAGAACGGGAACTGAAGTGAATAAAGAATTTGGGTGTCATTAACAAGCAACTAGATCCAACTTATTGTAAGTTTTTTATTTTTTATATTTTTCCCCTGAGAGATTTGTTTTTCAATTAAATTGTAAAGGTTATAGGTCACATTAAAGGTGGGAAAAGTTTTGAAATGATTTATTGTGGTCTCATTTTTTTATATCACAAAAACCTGGCCTTTTAACAGGGATGTGTACACTTTTTATATATACTGTATATATGCATGTTTTCTAGTAGCTTCTACTAAAGCTTTCACCTGTACTACCTGATTTAATGTTTTATGAGCAGCACAGTTACTGGTTAGTCTAGTCTAGTCTAATGTTAATAATATGAAACAGTTCTGTTTGTGAAAAGAGTTGTCATTGTCTACGTTTTTCATATATGTTAAAAACTCAAGCTTCTTATTCTAAAGTGCTTAAATGTCACATTTACTGACTGTATGTTGTGTAGCAAATAATGTAATGTAACCTAATCACACTACCAAAGGAACTTCTACAGTTGAATTCCACCGTCAGTTGCATAAGCACAAAAGAAACAATACTTTCAGTTAAACTCTATGTAAGGAAGTTTACAAGATTCAAACTAAACTTGTTTTCCTCACTTCTGCATCAGTGTGTTCTGTTCTGTAGTGTTAAAACTGCTGGAGGGACAGTCACCCCCACCCCAACCCACAGGCATTATACCACTGCAAGGAAGCTAAATTAGCATTTTTTTTTACCCTAACAGTGTAACATTTCCATGGAAAGGCAATAAAAGCCCTTAACAATAAAATGTAAATGTTGTGACTCACATCAGGTATTTAGAGTTCAAAGACTTTGTCTTTGTATCTATAAACTTGTACCTCACTGATGTATTTGGTTGTAAGTCATCTGTGGGTGGAGTAACTGCAGTGTGTTGAACTACCTAGTTGGTCCTACTCTTATCTCAATTGTTCTCCAACTACTTTCACCTTTGTGGCTCCAAATTCAAAGTCACTTCTCTACCTCAGGACCTAAGTGAACTCCTCTTCATCCAGGTGCTTCAATCTACTCTAAGGCACATTGCATTTTTGAATTTTTTTAACAGAAATGGTCTATTATAAATGTTGACTGCTGTACTAATGCATTAACCACCAACATTCTTACCTTCACAGATTAAATCCTTCCCAACAGAGCGCATACACCAAGTGTGCACCCTGCTCCATTCCACCCTCACACCACTCAGGCTCCAGTTTGCTCCCCTCCTCTACTCCCAATTCCCTCACACCCCG
This sequence comes from Protopterus annectens, assembly GCF_019279795.1. NCBI lineage: Eukaryota > Metazoa > Chordata > Ceratodontiformes > Protopteridae > Protopterus > Protopterus annectens. Next base: position 440,681,008 of record NC_056731.1, read on the forward strand.
AATACATCTATATTTATACTATTCAGGCACACCCAATCAGTAATATTAACGCCTCTCATTCAACGTAAGCACTAAGTCCTTAAGATTCCATTATCATTTCACTCCCTATTACTCATCACTCCTAGACGTAGCTCAGCCTTTCATCACTATGTCATTGTTACTTCCAGCGCATATAGAACCACTAACTGATTTACACATCTCTTACATACTTTCTATTTATTCCATTATCAGGCATATATTACTTACAAAACCCATACATTCTCTCCCAACTACTTACCCTATATTTATTACTCCCAGATTATGTAACAACTACAGGTGTGAGTCGATTACTGTTATGCCTTAGCCACCTCACCTATTACCAAAGGCACCAGATTCACACTGTCATCTCCCCAAATAAGTACCTATCAGATAAACCTACCCTACCTCAAAATAATATCATAATAACAGCCAGCATCTGCACCACTAAACATAAACCACTTAATGTACCATCAAGTAAACTTAAAATGATATCCCCGGCTAGAACAACACAAAAAATATCTAAGAACACACAACACAAAAACATATCTAAGAACATTAGTGCAACACACATCAATCCTAACCAGTGGTGATATTCAAACTAATCCAGACCAAACAAAACTCACCTCCAAAGAAAACAAAGTCAGTAATACTGAAAAAAAAAAATCAAACATCCATCTAACAATAGTCAACTAATTTTCCTTACTTTAAATGCTGTAAGTATTTAAAATAATATCATAGAACCCCATGCATGGATAGCTGTTCAAAATCCTAGTATCCTAGCCATAACAGAAACATGGCTACAACCAAATATTAGCAACACTGAAATATTACTGCCAAACTATAACATAATTAGAAATAACTGAACTAAAAGGAAAGGCGCTGGTTTAGCAATAATATACCTAGATTGAATCAACTTAATCCCATATAATGACCCCCATAATTCAATAACGCAGAACTTCTTATCAATTTTCTCAAGCTAAACAAAGACACACAAATCTGTATCATTACCTCATATATTCCCCAGGCAATAATATCAATGTATTAGAAGACATTCTACACTGGACCTCAACTTCCATCCCTCATGAAACAGTCATACTAGGAGATGTTAATATTGCTTGGCTTGACCTTATATCTAACTCACTTAAATTTAGCACAAATCTTTTTTGGATACAAACAATTGATACAAACTCCAACATACTTTAGCAAAAACTCAAATTCCATACTGGACTGGATCTTATTATCTGATCCCACTGTATTTACCTCATTTGGCACCCTAACAAATTCCCTCAGTGACCATCTCCCTGTCTTTACCAAACATCACACACAAAATCCTCCAAAACAACAAAGTAAAAAAAAACTATTTGCAACACAAATTTTAAACCTCAGACATTCAAGAATATCATCTCCTCAATAAACTAGGCTATACTAAAAAATATCCCACTAGATGGTGCCATTGAGAAATTTAACTGAATATTTCTTAACTCCTTAAACAAAATGGCACCCCCCCCTCCATAAATAAGAAAATAAAAACAATAAATGTACCCTGGTTGACTAGCACTAGAAGAAGACTTGTGCAAACTACAGACAAAGCCTAGAAAAATTGGAAGACAAATGAAACCCCACAAAACCTCTAAAAATATAAAGCTCTTCATAACCAGGCCAAAAAAACAGATAATCTCTGACAAAAAACATATTATAGCAAACCTCAAAATAATTGCAAAACCAATCCCAAGAAATTCTGGTCAATCATCAAGAAAATACTGCATTCAGGACAAAAATATAATCCCAATCCATGTCCAAATAGTACATCTCTTGACACTGCTAAACAGCTTAATACCTACTTTGTAGACAGCATAGCATATATTACAAAACAATGTAGTCATAGTACTGCAGATCACAAACAACAAACAACTACTATCTCCTCATTTACACTTCAACCAGTATTCATAGCCTATATAAAACACCTCTTAAGCAAACAAAAATCTGCTCTGCCTTTGCAGACAATCTGCCTAGTGTATTCCTTAAAACAAAAGCACGTAGCATGTGTTACCCCACTTCCAAACTCATAAATAGATCCATACAGGAAAACTATTTGGTGTCTGAATGGAGAGATGATAAGTCACCAAGCAAAGGAGAGTAGTAGTGTTAAAACTGAATTCATCCTCAAGTCTTGGTGAGTACCTTCATGAAGTGGACCCTGTTTTCTCAAAATCTCACCAAGGCGACACTGATATATAGACTATTTATATAGCATATAGCATGGACAGAAGTAGGTCAAAAATTAAAAAAGATAGCTGGGTGCAGAAGACCCAGGATAAAAAACTGTCCAATCTTGGTAGGCGTACTGGTGCCAAGACTGGAAAAAAATGACAGTGTGGAATCCTCAAAATATGGAAACATTCCTACAATGGGGCCAGGCCAGGCCTAGGGGAAGGATGCCCCCCTTGTTGTAGAAGGAAGTAGCAGTCCACAAAAATCACAAAAACTGAGATGCCAAAGAAGAGTCATAAAGAAGATAGAGTGGACTACTGAGGATAAGAAAGAAATTATGTATTGTTTCTATTATGCAAAAGGCCCAGCATTTCCAGACACAAGATATGAAAAAAAAAGATTAAAGGAGAAATTAGAGGAAAAAAATACTTCCACAAGAAAAACTGTCTGAAGCTTCAAATAAAAATGTGTGGTCATTAATACAATAGATTTTTGAAAAACAGTATACAGACCAAGAAACTTTAATCTGTTTGGAAAAAGAAGCATCTGAGGAAGTGTGAAAATATAAACAACAAAACCAGAATATTTTTGAAAAGTATAAAAAAGAAATATGGACATGGGAAAGAAAGAGAGATGTGATATGGTGTGATATTTATGCAAAGGTGAAAGCCAAATTAATCAACATAAAGAAGGCAGCCCCAAAGATATTTGAAGAGCAATACAGGCAAAGGCATCCAGACATGGAAAATTTCACAACAAAAAAATATTACAAAATGGGAATGTAGAAAAGAAGATTAGTAAAGTAAAAGTAAAAAAATAGAAGTTGAAGTTACAGATTGCCTGCAAAGTGAATGATTTGATGTAGGAGGTCTAATGCAGGTTACATAACAGCATGATGGAATGAGTCCCCAAAGTAAGGAGAAACAGGAAGATCAGGAGACATCTGAAGAAGAAACATGGACATGGGAAAGAAAAAGAGAGTTAATATGGTGTCATATCTATGCAAAGGATAAAGCAAAACTAATCAATACAAAAAGAGCAGCACCAAAGATATTTGATGAGAATCCAGATATGGAAAACTTTACAATACAAAAAAAAATAAGAAGACAAAGAGGAAAAGTAGAAAAGGAGATCAATAATGGAGGAGTTAAAGAAATAGAAACTGGGGTTGTGGAGTACCTCCAAGGTAAATGATTCAGTTTAGAAAATCTAATTCAGAAAGCACCATAAAAGGATAGAGCAATGGAACTCCAAATTAAGGGGAAATCAGTGGAATGTGAAGCAATTGGTTAGGTGCCATATGAAGATATTTTCGAGCCTTCCACAGGAAATGAGTATAAATATTCACTTGAAGCTGGACGGCAAGAGAAGGAACAGGAAACTGTGGAAACTCTGACACAGTTAATGTTGAGGAGTGATAGGTCGGTGACTTCTCATATGACAGAGTAATGGATGGCACAGGATGAAACTGAAAAAAATGTGCCACAGGAAGATGCAATAGAACTTTCTATAGAATGCCCTCAGGAAATTGAAAACAAAAAATGTGCCCTCAGTTTTGAAGAAAATGAGCTAAGAGAAGAGTTGCTTGACTTAATAGAGATAGATAGACATATTAAGATCAATGAAAGAAATAGACTGGAGAAGGTCAATACAACCCCAAAAGTTAGAAGTTTGATAAAACAAAGGAACACAATAATTAGGACTGTCCATAGAGATCCATGCAATATAACAGAAGTAAACAGGATATATTACTATGCAGCTAAATTAATCACTGATGAAGTTCTGCCACAAGAACATATGGTAGTGAGGGAAAGGAAGTGGAGAAATCAAATACCATCATGGAAGTATCGAATAGAGAAAACTATAAAGCAACTAAGATGAGAAGTGTCACTGTTAAAAGAGTATAGAAGAGGGAACAGATCAACAAAATATTTAGAAAGACAGATGTGATAAAACAAATGTGCAGTATTAGAACTGATCAGGATCCATCATGCACTATCACAAATAACAAACTAAAAATCTCAGCACAGACAGAAAAACTTAGAAGATACACTGATAAATATAAAGGAAAAGTACAAAATAAGCAATTTATTGATGACCCAAAAAGTTTTATAGAGAACTGGGAAACAAGGTAAAAGGAATTGAAAGACCACCAGAAAAGAAGAAATAAATGTTGAAGTATCTATGAAGATCCTGTGGAACATAACAAAGATGCTAAATGGTTAGAATAAGTAAAAGAAAGAATAAGAAGTTTAAAGGTACAGGATATGAAATGGGATGAAGTAACAGCTAGAGAGACTGAAACAAAGTTAAGAAAAGCCACTAATTCGAAAACCCCAGGTCCAGATGCAGGACCTAACCTCTGGTAAAAAGTATTAACATCTTTGCATGAAAATTTAGCCATGAGTAAGAACTTTCTATATGCGCACCCCGAACAGACACCAACCTGGCTAACAGCAGAAAAAACAAATCTTCTACTTAAGAGTGAACCTGCAAGCTACCTTAAAAATTATAGACCAATAACTTGCCTTCCGACGATGCATAAACTATACACTGGAACTGATGCCGACAAAGTCTATAGTCGTTTAGAAGAAAACTCAATTATGGCAATAGAAAAATGGCAATGAAAGAAAGTAATATGGAACAAAGGATCATTTGCTGTTAAATAAAGTCATAGTGGAGAACTGTAAAAAGGGGAAGAATCTAAGTATGGCATGGATTGACTACAAAAAAAGCATTTGATAGTATCCCACATTCATGGATAAAGGCGCCCTTAAAAATGTATAAGATACAGCCTACACTGATCAACTACATTACAGTGACCATGAAACAGTAGCAGACCACTTTGCAGTTAAGCCATAAAGGACAAATTATTATTACAGGGATAAAAATTCAAAGGAGGAAATTCCAGGGTGACTCTCTGTCACTGTTATTCTGCCTTGCCCTTAACCCATTAAGCTGTCTACTTTACCGCTTAGGTCATGGCTATAATTTGGCTCCTAGAAAACAACAACGTGTAAAGACTTCTCATCTTCTCTTTGTCAATGATTTGAAACTGTATAACTCATCAGATGAGGAACTGAAAGCACAACTGCAAGTTATCAAAACTTTTTCAGATGATATAAGAATGTCATTTGGTCTTGATGATAAATGTGCAAAAGCAACATTTCCAAGAAAACTGCAGCACCAAGAAAACATCTGTTTGGGACAAGAATGTGAAATAAAAGAACATAAGCAAGAGGGACTGTATAAATATTTGGGAACTGATGAAGCATCAGCAATAAAACATGAACAAATGTGAATAAAACTTAGCAAGTAGTACTTTAGAAGACTTAAATTAATCCTGAAAACAGCTTTGACATCTAGGAACAAAATCCAAGCTATAAACTAATTTGCTCTTCCTGTCCTAACTTACAGTTTTGGAGTGACTGACTGGCCTCAATGCATGTTGGATAGATTAGATAAGAAAACAAGAAGGGTGCTTCATGCTCACCAAATGATTTATAAAAATCAGTGCATACCAAGATTATATACTCCCCATTCCAAAGGAGGGATGGTTCTCCTTGAAATTGATTAAATGTACAGATCTGCAATCGTGGGACTCCACACATATCTGCTGACACCATAAGACCCAAATGTAGTGAAAGTTTGGAAACATAAGGAGAATAAAACTAAGATATCTTCCCTGCTTAATCTAGCAGAAGCATATCAGCACCATGCAAGAATGGAAATCAAACCACAAGTGGATAAAAATCAGGCAGCAACTGAATGTGCCAAAAAACAAAAGAAAGAATATAAGGTGAAGGACCAGATGAAAAGGCAAGAAGTGTGGAAAATGCATAAATATAGTTGTAAGTATAGAAAACTTCTGGAAGAACCTCCTGTTGATCAGGAACGAACATAGGAATGGTTAAGGAGAGGCGAATTCAAGCTAAGATATGAAAGATTAATATTGGCAACACAAGATAGTGGGCTACATACACGTTGGTTTACAAAGTCCATTGAACATGTGGGAGAACCAGACAAATGTAAGTTTTGTAAATCAGAACTGGAAACAGTTGCACACCTTGTTGTTGGTCACAACATACTAATGGCAGAAGGACTATATACTGAAAGGCATAATAATGTAGGGAAGCTGTTGCACTGGAGATCATGCAAACATTATGGTAATGAAGTGGCTGAAAAAAACTAGCAACATGAGCCACAAAGCATCATAGAAAATGATGGTCTACATTACATGGGATTATCCATTACCAACAGTTCAAAAGATAGATGCTAGACAACCAGATATAGTGGTCCAAGAAAATAAGACAAAAGTAGCATTGATCATTTGAAATTGCCACACGCAGTGACTACAGTGTCCTGAGTGCAAAGAGGCACAAAGTCATACAATATCAGTGTTTGCAAGCAGAAATTAGAGCAATGTGGAAGAAAGGTGCCCAGATAGTTCCAATAGTAGCAGGAGCAATGGGTCTTATACACAAGAGTCTACAATCATACTTAGATATACTACCAATACATGTAACTCTGTACAAATGGCAGAAAGAGTCATTACTGGGCACATTGCAGGTGCTGCAAAGAGCACTTTTGGCTGACATCAAAGAGTGAAACAATACTAATTTCATGAACTTTAACCATACTTTGATTTAGAAATGGGGTCCATTCATGTCATTGTATTAGAAACCCAAAAGATTTGGTGAAATTAAAAAGGCAAAAAACTGTGTGCCCAAAATTTGGAAAAAATCACATAACATTCCCCTCCATAAAGGTGGCACTTCTATAGACATCAGTAATTTCAGACCAATAGCTATCCTATCCCCATCTATAAAATCTTAGACAAATGTATCCACAAACAACTCCTAGAATACTTCAACCAATAACAACTTCTAACTCAAACACAGCATGGTTTTCAACCCTTCCATAGCACAAATACAGCTCTTATAGATTTCACAGATACATTAAACAAAGCCAGATTTAGCAATCAACTGGCCTCTGCCATATTTCTTGACCTATCAAAGGCTTTTGATAAGGTCAGCCATACTAACCTACTAGAGCAAATGTCAACATTAGGTCTAACATCAAACACCCTAAACTGGTTAAAGAGTTATCTCACTGATAGATGCCAATCAGTAAAATGGCAATCAATGCTATCACTTTTCTCCCTGTCAATACTGGTGTTCCTTAAGGATCAGTCCTTCGTCCTGTCCTTTTTAATATCCTTACAAATGTTCTTCTTCTCTCATACAGTACACTGATGACAACACTTATATGTATTTACAAAAACCATAAACACCTCAACTAAATTACACATGAATCCCTCACTACCACAGAAAAATTGGTGCAAAACTCCTAATTCCTGCTTAACTCAAAGAAAACCAAACATTTACTTTTCTATCCTAAATCTCTGTCTCATAAAAACACAACTTTAAAATATACTATATAGGGCAGTGCAGTGGTGCAGCGGTTAACATTGTCGCCTCACAGCAAAGGGTTCTCCGGTTCAATTCTCGGCTGGGGTGCCTTCTGTGTGGAGTTTGCATGTTCTCCCTGTGTTCGTGTGGGTTTCCTCCAGGTTCTCCGGTTTCCTTCCACATTCCAAAGACATGCATCTGGAGCATTTCTCCCTGGGCCTTTGCTGAAAACAGGCTCTGTGGAACCTAGTCAGACATTCCCAGTCAACAAATGTTAAATAAATAAATACTCCCTCAATAATACAACTATAGAAGTGGCAATTAATGCAAAACGATTAGGTGTGACCATAGACAACAACCTTAAATTTGATTTACACAAAAAAATGCCATAAGGAAAAAACACACCAAAAACTAGGCTTACTCTACAGAGCTAGAAACTTCCTAACCTCCGCATCTGGATACACCTTTCCAAGCAGTTATCTTCTGCCATCTCATCTTTATGGAGCCCCCATCTTCACTAATCTTCAAATCTCACTCACTGAAAAACTTAAACAGTGTTACAATAAAATAGCCAGATATGCATCAAAGTCTCACTGCAGTACCCACCACTGCACTGCATTAAAAACACTTAACTGGCTAGAACTACACAAGTACCTAAATATATATTCAGCTAATCACCAGTCATAAAATCATTCATTACCCAGCCAACTGCCCGGCCTTAAATGCTATACTACAAAAACACTCCCCTCAATGGCCCCTGCGATCAAGTAACCAAGTTCAACTCACTGTTCATAAACCAACAACTAAATCAGCAGGGTATTCTCTGTATTCTCACTCCATAGCTAAAATATGGAACACTATGCCTACATCTATAAGGACAGATACAGCCCTCAAATCTTACACACACTCTCTAAAAAATACATTTCTACGGTTAATCAAATAGCTCCTTAAGCTGTAACTGTAACAGCACTACCCTCCATCTTGCTATTGTATTTTATACAATTGATAACTTCTTGCCTCTTTTACCTATACCTTACACCACTATCACTATGTAGTCCTTTAACTTTTCTTTCTCCCTGTTGCTTCTTCCCTAATCAAACCCCACAATTTACTAATAAATACATACAGTAAGTTTCTATCTTCTACTTTCCCTCTTCTGTAGTTCCTCTCCTCTCTCAGCCCTGTACTATAAGATGTGTATACTAAGTATATTATAATAAACAGAAATTATTTAATTATCAAGCAGAATCATACTGATCTGAATTATATAATGGCAAAGACCACTTGTCTCATATATATAGTCTCCTTAGTAATATCTGATGTCTGTAATTAATGTGCAAGTATGTTTCACCTAATATATGTAAAAATGATGTGCTATCCATTACTGTATATTCTTTCTTGTATATGAAAATGTTCACTGTTGCTCTGTAATAAGCTAATGTAATATGTTAATTGAGCTTGTCTCCCTGGGCCTCCTCTGAATATGCCTCACCCAGTCAGACTTTTTCGATAAACAAATGTCAAATAAATAAATAAATACATTTCCTGCTGGTTGTTGTGGTTACATGGTCAGGTGCTCAGCATGCTCTCTTGGAATTTTTAGCTGGTCTCACTCTTCTGTGAAGCATTTATTTTCCTTCCCACAGCTGACCATCAACTGCCACAAGCTCTTCCCTTTCACTGAGTCACCAGACCTGCCTAGCCACCCCCAGGCTAAATCCAATTCACTTCTGAAGCTCGAGACTGAAGATGATGGTACAATGTCATACTGCCAGGGAGTGTGCCATAACTACTGATGATGGCACAATGTCATACTGCCAGGGAGTGTGCCATAACTACTGATGATGGTACAATTTCATACTGCTGCCAGGGAGTGTGCCATAACTACTGACAATGGTACAATATTATACTGTTGCCAGAGAGTGTGCCACAACTACTGATGATGTTACAAAGTCAGACTGCTGCCAGAGACTGCACCATATCTACTGCCCCCCCAGGGCAGCCTTCACAGTTCAGCAATCACTGCCAATGGGAGGTGCATGCCCACTTCCATACATGTGCAACCTCCTGACTAAGCGTCTCACTGCTGATGAGGCTTACATTCTGCTTATTCTGATAAACCTAGGCAACCTCTCTACCCCCAGGATGGGGAGCTGACATCAGCCTCTCACTCCCATCCTCCCTGTGGCCCCTCCACTAATAGAACATGGATTATCTGGTATGCAGTAGAGGTTTTATCCCACAATGCCACTGGATCACAACTTTCTTCTGTGAGTATTAGTGTTACTTGGACATCTTCAGTTGCTTTCAGTAGGAATTGTAAGTGGGGAATTCCCATTGATTGAACATAGTATGCGCTATTAGCGTTGTTTGTCATTTGCCATTGATTTTTATATTATGAGAGAATCAGACAGCTTTTTGTTTTGGGGAAGAGACATTAAATGAGGGGAAACATCTTGTGATGTGATGTGTGCAGTATCTGAACTTTTCAGATGGGGGGGTTAAGTTTGTATATCAAGAGAAGAAATATGTATAACTGGTTGCTCCTGTTTGGGCCCCTTGGTCTATGTTTCATGCATATACTCTTGATTCTGTTATTGTAGCTGACATGCTGAGATAATCAACTCTTGATCTTAGGTGAGTAATGTTTTCTTTTGGGTGGAACACATTCCTTTGACTTCAGCCAACACTTTCATCACTGTTAAGTTAGGAATTGCATTGTGTTAGTTAGCTTTTTGTCAGTGGAAGAGTGGTGCTGAGCTTCGTTAGCAGCTCAGAGGCCTACTTAAGCCCTGAGATGGTGCACTACTATGGTGGCATAGCTAGTTCTGCTTATTGGCAGGATTCTGGAGCTGCATTTTTTTTTGCTTAGTTATTTACTTATTTTTTGTTTTTCTAAACATTTATTTATACTTCTAATCAGTTTATTGGGTGCGCACTGATATTAGTGGACTAATGATACTTGAACATTTATTTTCTCAGAAGACTATTAATAACAAATCACATATTTCTGCTAATTGAGTCCTTTGGAAATGATCAACTTTAAGTTATCAGGGGAATATTACAAGATGTATGTGGTATAAGTACTGCAGTTAATGCAGAAGGCAAGCAATTTTTTTCTTATACCAGTATTAAGATATTATATACCAGTTTTAAAGTAATTGTTGGCCTATTTCTATATCCTTGATATTCCCATCATGTGCTATGTAATTTATAATATGTCACTGTATTCCTGTTGGTTGATGTAGCTACATAGCCAGTGCTCAGCTTATTCACTGGAATTTTAACAGTTAATTACATTTTCCTTTTGTCTTTCATACAAGAGCTTTATATACAGCTCTGACTTTAAACTGCAACTGTGCTGCAGTTTCTGTGGGTCATGGGATCTACTTGATGGGAAGCTTAGCTAGAATAATTCTGCTCTGTGGGAGAATTTTGGATTATGGATTTTGTGACATATGTTATTACTAAACCGTAAAAATAGGATGTAAATATCAGGAAGTATTTAAGATCATAGGATCATAGAAGGTTACTAGGCTATTGGCCCTGAGGCCCTTATAAGCATAGCCAAGAGTTTAGCCCATGTTTAGACAAATCAGCACCCAATGCCCCTGTCCAGCAGTGACATGGTGGAATTCCAGGGGTATATTTTCTGTTTCTCATCCAGTTATCCAGGTTGTGCTTAAAAAGGGGTAAAGAGGTACTCTGCTTGATGTGGAGAGGGACTCTATTCCATAAATGAGGGAGTCTCAGGGAAACAAATCTGTCCCACCAGCAAGTCTTGTTGATGTCACAGACCAGGTTGAGGCTGTGCATGTGGGTTACTTGAGTGGAGCTTGACTTGCGTATATGCAGCAGTCCCATCAAGGTGGGGTCCATGATCACCTTGTATGTCAGACAGAGGTCACTTCTGAGGAGTCTGTATGAAACTGAGTAAAGGGATAGGTCTTTTAGCCTATCTGTGTATGGTAAATGTTTGAGGCCCTGGATTCTCCTGGTGAGGAACCTCTGTAGTCTCTCCAGCTGCTGCATGTGCTTTGTGATGTACATGCCGAAAGGTGCACTGTACTCAATAATGGGCCTTATAAGGGAAGAATACAGGGATGTTATGACCTCCTTGTCCCTGGATGAGATACCCTTACTTATGAGGTGGGCCATTTAGAAGGCATTCCATACCACGGAAGCAACATGATGGTCAAAAGTCATGTTGCTATCAACCTGGGTGCCCAAATCCCTCACGACTAATTGAGTGCTTAGGACATTGTTATTAATATGAAAATTTGTGGGTAAGTCACTCTCCCCAAAGATGATGATGATGCATTTTTTGGTATTCAACTTGAGGTCATGTTTCTGGCACCAGTCATTTGTCTGAGAGACACCCTCTTAGAGGATGTCCACATCACTAGGGGAATTGATGACAGCACCCAGCTTGCAGTCATCTGCAAACTTGGTCAGCCATAGCCCACTGGTTTTGGCCTACACCTCAGAAAAGTATATCTCAAATAACAGAGGCCCCAAGCCCGAACCCTTGGGTATTCCACTTGTTATGGGTCTACTGCTTGAGGTGGCTTCCCCTATTTTGACTGTGTGGGTTCTATCAGTGAGCCAGTTTGCTACCCATCTGGTAACATATGGATTGATGCCTAGTTGAGAAAGTTTATCCATTATGCCCCAGTGGGGAATAGCGTCAAAGGCTTTGGCTAGGTCAAGGTAGGTGGTGTGCACCGTCTACCCTCCATGGCTTTGGTGACTGTCTCAAAGAAGTCGACCAAATTTAGCAGACCTGATCTCCCATTGACAAAGCCAAACTGTGTAGGAGCAAGTGTTTGGAAGTTGCCAATGTCCTTCTTAATGAGGTTCATGATAGTCCATTCCACGGCCTTGCAGATCAGGCTAGTTAGGCTGATGGGTCTATAATTTCCTAAATCAATGTATGCTCCACCTTTGTGTATAGGGATGACAGTGACTGTCCTCCACTTAGCTGAGATGAAGCCAGTACTCAGGCTTTGGTTGAATATGATGCCTAATGGTGCTGCAAGTTCCTGCCTAAGTTCACGTAGGATGCAGCCTGGGATGTTATCAGGTCCCATGAATGCTGTATTTTTTGCCTTTGAGAGAGCAGTGATGACCTGCTCCCTAGATATAAGGAGAAGGGGGCAGGTACTGGGGATGTCCTGATTTACTGATGAGGGGGCATAGGGGTAAATTTTTCACTGAATCTGTCAGCCAGCAAGCTTGCTATATCTATGGAATTTGTATATGTGGTGCCCTTGACCACCAGTTCTGAAAAGATCTGGGTGGTACCTTTGAGGTTGCAGACATATGTGAAGAAGGCCTTACGATTGTCTCTAATAGATGTGGCCAATCTGGACTCGAAGTTTGCTTTGGAGGATTTCACTAGTGCTCTTATTTGCTTGTTCAGGCTAAGAAGACATTGCTTCCAGTTAGACACCTGCTCCTTCTTGGTCTTGGACAGCAATTCTTTCCTTTTGTTATAGAGTTTATTTATTGCAGATGTCCATCAAACAGGTTTACTCTTCTTTGTGGAGGATGATTTAGTCATGTTGGGTATTCCTGATTGCAGGCATCTATATAAGGGTATTCCTGATTCCATGCACCTATATAAATGCCTGTATAGTGCTTTGGTGTAGTTTTGGATATTGGTGCCAGTTCCTGAGGGGAAGGGGGCTGTGAAGCTGTTTATACCATCTCTCAAGAGGCTGTAATAAGCTTTGGAGAAGTTTTTATGTCTGATCCTAGCTAGAGGGAGGTTGGGGGAGATGGTGACTTGGAATGTGACCTCTTTGTGGTTGAATATTACCAGGGAGGATGATACTATAGGGGTACTGCAGTGGTTACTCATGTTGGTTAATACCAATTCCAAGATATTATCACCCCTTGTGGGGGTATTGACTAGCTGTTCCAAGGCATTTGCATTAAGAAAGTCAAGGAATCTCTGGGAATTTGTGTTCTGGCATGAGTAGTTCTTCCAGTCTATATTTGGGAAGTTAAAGTCACTCAGGATTAGGGTAAAGGGTTGAATCTTGATAGATTCGAGCAGGTCCAAATAGGCAGATTAGGCATCTTGAGTCAGATTTGGGGGCCGGTAGCTAGCTATGGTTTGAATAGGGGTCTTGTCAATGGTTAACTGCATCTGGAGTGTCTCCTGTGCATCATACTGTTTGACCAGCCTGGAGTATGTCTTTAATGTATAATGAAACTCCACCTCCTTTGGCTTTACTGCCCATAGTGTGGTGCCTGAATGTAAGATAGGATGAGTAACCAGGCTAGGCTGGGGTGCTCTCCACAGCTTTGAACCAGATTCTTGTGACTGCACAGATGTTAGTAATTTCCAGGATTAGGAATGCTTGCAATGAGTGCACTTTCATGTTTAGACTCCGAGCATTTAGAAGCATGACCTTTAATTTATGTTTTGTTGATTTTTTTATGTTTGGCAGTTTTAACCTCATCACTTTTCCTAAAAAAAGGCACTATAGGGAAGACAAGAGCCTTTGCCAAAAGCCTGAAGCCCAGGTGAGACCGATGCAGGCCATCTCTGGCAAAGCATCATGGTCTGTCAATCATATCTTCCCAGGCTGTCAGTACTGGATCCCCTTGCAATGACACTAGAAATTAAGCCAATTGTTAAAGTCAATCATTTTCTGTTTGCATTGAGGCATCATTCTGAGTGATGGCCAAATGCTGCTTAAGGCTAAGGACATACCTGCATGGGACACATAATCAGTGAGCTCAATCATGTCTCTCTTCATATAGTCCAGAAAGGTACATCTCAATTCATTCATGCCAACATGGACTATGACAGAGTCATGACAGTACCTGTTGTTGAGAGACTTGAGTGAGTGTGTGATATGGCGGATTCTGACACCTGACAGACAACTAACCATGACTTTCTCCTTATCCAGCCTGGTGAGAGGCACATCTGTGTGTCTCACAATGGAGTCTCCTATGACTCCTATGTTGGCTTTATGGTGAATCCTTAGTGGTTGTGAAGCACAGGTGTGTGGGCTACGCATGGTATGTGGTGTGGAGGGCTGTGGAGATCACATGTGTTTTTGCCTTAGAGGTCTCCTTTGTTTGGGTATGTTTATGTGGAGGACCTCCGTATATGTAGGTGTGGGTGGTGTTTGAGGTGTAGTGATTGTGTTGACAACCTTTTCAGTGCTAAATATACTGGCTTGAGGGAGAGAGAGCTTGGACTCTAGGTTCCTAATGTAATTGCATCTCTCACAAGCTATGTTCCAAGGTGGTGGTAGTAGATGGTTGTCCATGTACATGAGGCAGTTGCTACACTGTCTCAGGATGCCCATATCAACCAGACTGGCAGGAGAAACTGTAGGAAACTGTCCATCCATATTAATCAGAATCTGAGGGAGAAAGGCCAAGGAGAGCTAAGGGGTGAGCCTAAAGCCCAAGTGCTTAAACCAAAACTAAGAACTTAAAATAATGCTTAAGAATAACACTTAACAATTTAGACAGGCTATAAACAAGCAGTAATAAATGCAGCAGAAAAGATGCAGTTGAACACTTTAGAGAACAGGCAGCAAGTAGCAGGAAAAAGCAAAACAAGATGAAGTAACGGAATAGTAGGAAGAAACATAAATTAGAAAAATGTAAGCAACTGAATAAAGTGTGTTTTTTTTTTTTTTGGTTTGTTTTTTGTTTTCTTTTTTTTTTTTTTAATAAAGTAAAAAGAGAGAGAGCAGGAACAGAAGATAATTCCAGGTTAAGGAACTAAGGGGTTTGGCCTTCCCAAATGATCTCTGTATTAGGTAGAATGAGCTAAAGAGATGGGACTGTGAGGAGTCTTTCAGATCAAATTTACAGTAGGTGCGGGCAACTGCAAAAGCCACCAACTTTAAGAACAGAACAGGAACAGGGTGGGAGGATGGGAGAAAACCAGTTTCAGCACAGACCAGAAAACAATGCCAGCAAATATATAAATAATTCAGTCAAGCAAAAATTAAGACAATGCAGAACTCTGAACAGTTAAAGTGCCATAAATATACTTATCAGCTCTATATTTCTAGATTGTTAGAGAAGCACTCTCAGTTAGAACACAAGGAGAGTCTAGCAATGATATGTTTGCAGTGTTTTATTGCTTTGCTGAGTGTAAGACAGTCTTGCATGTGTTTGCTTTTCAACCTCTTGGTTTTTGCTCTGTAGAGTTTTATATTTGTGATCACTGAATCTTTTCTGCAGTTTTTATCTTTTTCTGTATAATCATTTTGGTGTTACCCTACATTTCCTGTATTTTAGATGTTAAATCCCTACAACTCTCCTATTGTTCCTGAGCATCAGCTTATACGGACATAACTCAGATTCATACGTTCATAGGTTCATAGGTGATTAGGGGTCTATATTATAACACTGAAGTCTAAAAATATTGAATGTTATAATATCGACCCCATTCAATCGAAACACCAGAAAACTGAACAGTCAGAATAGCAAATTTTTTCCCAGGGAAAAAATTTGCTGTTCCGACAAACATACACACAACTCAAGCACACCAAAATAAATAATCCACACACATACACTTCATGAAACCCTACACTAAACCATACATAAACCACTAGCTACCCACTTACCTTAACCCAACCCTAACCCTAAGGTCCCTAACTATCTCACACTCACCTTACCCGCTCCCTAACCTTAACTCACCTACCCCACCCTAACCCTCACGTCCACACAATCGCACATTTACCTGACCCGTGCCCTAACCCTAACTCACCTAACCCATGCCCAATCGCACACTCACCTTCATTCGCACACTTACCTTAACCTGGTCCATAACCTTTGCTCCACAGCTGAGGAAATAGTGAAGCTGCAGAAACGGCCCCCTGAATACTTTCCCTAGGAAAGTATTCAGTGTTCTGCAGCTTCACTATATCAAGCGTTCACTCTACTGGGTTCGATATTATAACATTCAAAGTTTTTGAACTATGATGTTATAATATAGACCCGGTGATTAGTAGACTAAGCTAGGTGGCCTATTTTGTAAAACTAGCCATGCTTCCCAGATGGATCTAACAAGTTTTGATACCCCAGGATATATGTATCCTTGGGCATGTGTGGTCTAGCATTCATAGGCTGGCTCTGTCTACAGAGGCCTGACTGTCACAGGTCTTCTCTACACAATCCATCCATCTCTTTGATGGATGCCCTCATTTCCTCTTGACTTCTTCATGAGATTGTCTTCCGCATTTCTGCACATCTACCCAAACTGCCATAATCTGTTATCTTTGACCTTCTCTGCAATTGGAACTACCTTGGCTTTTGCTCAAATGTCCCCATTTCTTTGTCTGCCTCACAGTGTGCATCCTACCATATATCTCAGGCACTTTATCGCCATCACCTCTGTTTTCCACACCTTACTTTTCAGCTTTTTTGGCATACTTCTGTCATACACTAACCCTGACACTCTGTGCCAGTTGGCTGCAGCCTGCCTGATTCTAACTTTGACGTCCTCATTTAAACTTCACTTCTCCTTAACTACCCCTTGCAGATACCTGAAGCTGTTAATCCAGTCCAGTATTTCCCTTCTATCTCAACTCTTAGCTTCTTCTGATTTCTGCAATATTTTGCCATTACAGCTGTCTTACCTGTACTCAGTTTCAACCCATGTACATTCAGTTTTGCATTACATTTCCCCTGTCCTTTTGCTAAAGTTCTTCCTCAGAGTCTGCCTGTAATGCCACATCATCTACATACAGTAACCTTGTTGATCTGTCCCTCCCATCCTGATTGCTAATGAAGTCCATCATCAGTAGGTTCAGAGCTGAACCCTGATGCATACCTACTTCCTCTGGGAACTCATCTGTGAGACCAAACACTATTTATACTTGAGTCATTTGGTCCTTGTACATATTTTGCACTAATTCTACCATTGTTTCTGGGACTTTGAACACCAGATGACTACCCAAATCAGCTTTTTTGGAACTTTGTCATGTGTTTTCTCCAAGTCTGTGAATGTCCAGTAGGACTCCTTCCCCATCTCTAGCTTCTTCTCAATTATCTGTCTCACTACAAACATTGGGTCAGTTGTGCTGCATCCTGATCCAAATCTGAAGTACTCAGCTCCTACCTTATTTCTACTACACAGTGTATTCATTAATCAGTCCCCCTCTCCAGAACTTTCATATAGTGTGACAGGTGTTTGAAACTTTTTCACTGCCTACAGTTGTATATGTCCCCTTTGTTCTTGGACAGTAGCAATAGTGCGATTAATCTCTAGCCATCTGGGATACCTATTTCTCTCTATATTGCTATGAGCACTCTCAAGAGCCATTTCTCCCCTATCTCACTGAACATGTTGATCATATCTGCTGTGATCTCATCTGAAGCCACTGTTTTCCCTGACTTATTTTTTCTTTGTGCTGTTCTTACTTCTTCTAGGGTGGGATCCTCCTCTTCTTTCATCATAGCCTGTGTCTGAGGAAATATAGCTTTTGAGAGGGTTTTCTACATTCAGAACCTGCTGGAAATACTGATTCATCTGGGTTTGACATTTTGTGGACTAGTGAGCAGTTTGCTACTGGTATGACTTATGAATGGTAACTGACTATTTTCTTTATCTTTCTGTCTTTGCCTTGCAACCCGATAGAGTTTCTTTGTGTCATCTACTGAGTCACTTTCCAGAAGCTGGTAGAGTGTCTCTGATGTCTCATTCTTTGCAACTCCTCTCTTAGTCTCTTTGTTATCCAACCAGTATTCCTGTACAGTCAGCCTGGTGAAAAACCTTCCATACTGTCATAATCACACAACTTTAATCTCTTATGGCTCAGTGATGATTCTCAAACCTTTGGCCGCAAGATGCATCCATCGGTACCTCTCATTTTCCCCATCTTGCAGCACATAGTGAACTAACTGCCACTGGCCAAGCCTCTTGAAAAATAGACATGGTCAATTGATCATTGAAAGGACTTGAAAATCTTTGATTGATTAAGGAGTGGAATCCTGGATGACTTGGCTGTACTGTCCTCACACACCCAACCCCATCACTCTCACTGCTTGAGCTGGGTCACTGTGCAGAATGACAAAGTTACTCCTACCTCATTATTCTATAAACTCATGCAATCATGTCACCCAAAAGAATGGAGTCTAATCATCAAGGATTAATCTTGTATAATCTGTAAACCTGCATGTTCTTCATCTCAGACAATGCCTTATAACTAATAACACTCATTCGAATTTAAACAACCACTAATTCCCTACATCTAGGAATCTTATCAGACACAGATGCATGCACAAGTAGTATATAGATGTGTCTGTCTATATTACTACAAAATAATAAAACAGAAACCCTACAAAACATCACTACCATTGTAGATAAAAGACTTTGGAAAGAAAAGAAAATCACTGTCAGTCCTAATAAAAGTTTATTATGTTGCATACACTGTGCCATCTCCATATTTACAGATGATGGACAGTATAATCCTGACTACACGGTACTAATACCATCATTCATCTAACTAATGGCAGTTTAAGTTAAGAAGGCCTTAAAGTCATACATATGCCTTTCACAGTCACACTCACCTTTTATTAGCTAGTTAGCTTAACTCATTACATCCGAGTGATGCCTCCAGGTGCATCTGCACTTAACTCCTACTGACACCTCTAGGTGTCAAAAATTGTTTGTTCATATTTGCTTTAATAATTCTAAAACTATGCTATGTACAAGATTTTAAAAGATTGCATCTTAACGCTTACACAATGGCAAACTCAACTTCATTAATATTCGATCTCTGTCTAGTGCAGGTAAATAGATATTAACTGTTGTTTTTATGATATTAATTTATATAGAAATAATTTTCAAATTTTTCTAAATATCTTAACAACCAAGTAACACAGACAGAACTCCTTAGCTTCAGCTAGATGAATAAAATGCTGCTGACAGTATGTGAGTAACTTGAGTGGCTGCTGAGATATTGTAAATTGTTTACAAAATATTACAAATGTAATAGTTACTATGTTTACTGTGACTTATAAAATTCAATTTAGAATATTACCACTACTATGGTTCCAGAAATATGAACATTTGTTTGAAATGTTAGGACATAATCTGACTCTGTCTAAAGGCTTAGGCCCCACCCATTGAAAGTTACAATGCAAACTTCCTGAGCTCCACTGGAGTGAATGATTTAATTCTTATCAGACTAATCTTGTGTCTCTGTTGGAAACATAGGTAAAACCAGTAGATTTAGATAAATCCCTTTCTCTTGCAGGGTATTTGATATTCATATATAATAGACTACATAAGGGTAAGTTCTTTACAAGGATGATCATACCTACTTTTATCCAATAAGCAAATTGTATCCACACATGAGCAAATATCTGTTCATTGTAATATCTAAACCAGTTTTCCAGAAATGTTGCCAATCATTTCTGTTTGCATTCTTCCTCAAAAGGATACATCCACTGCTGATGAGGTCATATGCTGGCTCTATACACATAATAAGACTGAACTTACAATTATGGGGGACTTCAACATAGATCTGAATTTTTCAGATGATGGCATCATTATCTCCAAAATTCTGTTTTGCTGTTCAACTCAAAGTGTATATGCAACAGGTATGGATAAGTTGTCAGGTCACAACATTTCTACTGAACTGGATACTTGTTAGTAATGCCAAAATATTCATGTCATCAGTGTCATGGCAGCGGTCATTAGTTACCATCTACAAGCTTTCACTGTCTGCAATAAAAAGTAAATATATAAAGTACAAAAACTATGTACATTAGGAAATATCAAAAAAGTTGAGCTTTATATCTTCAAGATGAGCATCAAAACAATCTCACAAGCATATTTCACAACTTACAGATAAAGTTACTTCATATTTTTTTGTGTTCTTAGATATTTTGAAGAAACATGACCTTCTGTTTACAAAGCTAATCTGGTTTACAAGTCTTTCCTGGATTTTTAAATCAATCTATGACTTGCTAACCACTATGGGCCACCTCTGGGACATATATTATAAGACCTGATACAATTTAGGCAAGATCAAAATCATGTACAAACCCTCATTTCCAGCTAAAAACACACACATTACTATAATCAACAAGTACCTCATGCAATAATCTGGAAATCAGTTGACTAAGTCCTAGCCTGGCCACTCGCAAACTCTTTCTCCCTTACATGATCTCACTTCTAATGAAATTGTTCTAAAATGTATTAACCATTCTAAATGATTCATTATCTAACTTATATCTAATAGTTATTATATTGCTACTTATAGAATGGACAATCCTAACTTTAATCTATGCACCCCTCCACATGGTGCAAGTTAACCAAATTACTTAATAGTTGAAGGAATTAAAACCTGGATTAGAAGACATTGTTAATCTCATCAAATGTTTGAAAGGAGTTAGCCCATACCATCTCCCAGCAAGCTCTTTTTCACTACATAAATGTGGATCCTTGGTTATACTGAATGATTACATGTCAGTAGGCCTACTCTCTCCAATTTCCAAGATGTTGAAACATGTGCACATAAACACCTTGTCAATCAATTTCCAAGATGTTGTAATGTGCACATAAACACCATGTCAATAACACAATAATCTCCAACATGCAGCATGGTTATAGACCTCTCTGTGGGACAGACATTGCAGTCCTTGTCTTAATCTGAATACCTATGAAGTCAGCTTGACAAATGCACATTTGTTGGCACTATCCTTCTAGATGTATCCAGAGCTTGTGGTACGGTTCAAGTTAAGTTAAAGTTCATGGAGGTGATAGGTAGTCTAGAGCTTAGACATGTGTGCAACGAAGTGCTTCACAAATTATCTGTCTAACTGCACACAAGCTATACAACAGAAATGGACCTCATCTAATTTTTGTTTTTCCAGTTAAAATTGGTGAATCCAAGCATCCGTACTTATTACATTCACAGTAAAATGCTTTCACCTTATCTGCTTTTGCACTTGAGTCTGTTATTAAAAAATGTCAAGCTCCATTTCATCCCCTTATAAAACTGGCCTGTAGCATGAATTGACACCTAATGTATTAAAGCTAAAGTTCATGTTACTCTCTCCCAAATCTGAAACATCTGTCTCATCTATCACAGGCATGATATGAAATCAGTACCATATTAACTTAACTAATTATCATATGTCCTTCAAAATAAGCATCAGTGGAGTATACTCCTGACTCCACAGTCATCAATGAAGTTATGCCTGTCCAAGTCATCATTTGTGTAACTAACTGTGATGGACAGCTGCTATGGGCTTTAACTGTCATGCCATTGCTATCAACACTTAACCAAATCAACTATACAGGGATTCAGTCATATAAGTACCAGTTAATATAAAAAGGACAATTGGTCTTAAGGACATATGTTAACTAAACTCTTCTGCCTTGGGTAACAGCCAAGCCTTGACCAACCCAAATGAGCTTTATACTGTACAGCTACAAATCAAAGTTATAATCACTTGCACCCAAAGGATTTCACAAACTTCAGACTGAGTTCAGTGTCTTTCACTGCCATCTTCCCAACAGCAATTGAAACTTGACTTACACACATACACACACACACACACACACACACACACACACACACACACACACACACACACACACACATACACACACACTGCTACAAAAATCAATACATAAATCATTTCCTTTTGTTTGCTGATATGTATTCCACATTCATTTGGAAAGAAACTTCAACATCTCTGCAAAAAAATGGAATATATTTGCTGCCATTCATAATGATATACCACATCAATGTTCAGCACTAAAACATCTTCACTGGTTAGAATTCAAGCTGTGCCTTTCTGTTATCCACATATTGTTTGCATATGGGCTCATCTCATCTGTACCCCACCACCACCACACTTAGACACCACTCCCTGTCAGTATTCCCCTCATAAACCACAGCACTCTTAAGACAGCTAGTTGACACAACCCATTAATGAAATAAACTGTCAGACTCCCACTGCTTGGCACAACTCTGAAACAAATTATTACATACCCCCAGATGTATATACTTCATGAAATACTTTGGGAATGTCTAAACAATCATGTTATGCTAAACAGTTTGTGGAGTAAAACAACTGCTAATATCATTTAATCTATTGTATAAATCTTATTTAATCTTCATATTATACTATGCTGAAGTACAGTCATGTTGCCATCAAGTGTTAACTCATTAACACCTATGTCTTGTTGAATGTCACATAGCCCTCAACAAATCGGGACAAATCTCAACAGAATCAGGGACAAATTCAGAAATAATCAGGGAACTTTGAAAATAGTACTATTAACTTCAGACATTGACAGAATAAGAGAATGTGGATTAATATACATTTTCTGAAGTAAAAGTCATCTGTAACTCTTTCTTTTCTATGTGTAATTCACCACTTTTTCTCCAGCAGTCATCAATTTTAGGAGGGATTAAGAGATACAGAGCTAAAGTTTGAGTCAAAATCTGGGACATTCTCAAAAATCAAGAACAGCTGAGAGGTAGCCTACACACACATCTTGCATTCCATAGCATTTTCTGAAAAATAAATGGAGAAACATAGGATAAAAAAATGTAATCCTTTTGTGAATAATGAAAACTATTAAAACTGTACAAATAATAATGTTATTAATAGGAAGTATTCTTTACAATAATAGTAGTTGGTGCATTCATAGTCTTTCCCACAAATGTTGTAATATATTATAATGCACACAAACCTCCAATTATGTGTTTTGTAAACTTTCATAACCAAATTTTCATATCTTGAAAACTGTATAATCTAGTCATATATTGTTAGAATATTTTTGTTAACCAGACATAAGCTTTTACATGGCAACAAGAAATTCCTAAGTGCATTTTTTCTGAGCTGTTTACAAAAATATGAAAACATATGGCTAATTATATAATTAGCAAAACAAATAATATTGGGTAACTCTCAAGATGTGCACCTTGCAGTGCAAATATTAAAGATAGTTTAACAACATCTTAGGTTTCATTTAATGTTCTGCAACAATTTGTAAGTCATTCAGTTTTTGAAGTATTAAGTGGATAAAGAAATATTGCTTATTTTTATAATTACTAGAAAACGTTTAACAATATTTTTTGTATATTGTGATATAAAGCAGAATCGACAGTGAATTTCTCTGTCTCCCACATTGGTGTTCTGCACCATGCACCTCAACAACATGTTGGTCTGTCAGTTATGAAAATATGAACTTACATTTAAAAATATGAATAATAAATGGCAAAGATTAATTTCTCCATTGCAGGACATCATAGACAAACAATCATAATGTCATTTCATTACTAACTCCTTGCCCTTTCTAATATTGCCTAGTATTGGCTGGTAAGTCACTTAGTTAAAGAAGCCAAACGCCAAAGAGTACTGGACACCATAAGGCAGTATATGTGTGTGAACTGGAAGTGTATAAAAAAAGGTGTTTTAGGCTTGGGTTAGTTCATATTGTTGTTCTAATAATTTAATGCCTTCATTTTATGTTAATTCTTAATCCTTTTTTCATTTGTATTTATTGCTACTAACATTGCTCAATATTGTTTAGTTTTACTCTTGATCCAGTAGGTATTTTTGCTTAAGTGTTGCTCTTTCATTACAAGTATTCGCTATTTCAAAATAGCATCTAATGTTTTCCGAGCCTTACTTAAGTTTTGGTGTCATTGACACTATATATTAGGTCAGATTTATCCCACCGATGGAATGTTGCCACCTGAACCACTTTATAACAATAACTGTTATATTTCACTATTTATGCTTTGTGTGTGTGTGTGTGTGTGTGTGTGTGTGTGTGTGTGTGTGTGTGTGTGTGTGTGTGTGTGTGTGTGTGATAACTGTTGTATTTCACTGTTTACTCTATTGTGTGTGCGTGTGTGTGTGTGTGTGTGTGTGTGTGTGTGTGTGTGTGTATATATATATATATATATATATATATATATATATATATATATATATATATATATATATATATATATATATATATATATATATATATATATATGGGTCTACTTCACATGACTGAAATTTCATTTGACTGAATTTCATTTGACCGCGACCATAATACAGAATTTTCAAAATACTGAAAACGAATTGGACTGAATCTCATTATACTGAACTGTAAGCCAAAGGCATAATGCGGCTGTCTCTTTTCCTGTGATTTGCTTGTGATAAAAATAATTACTGTAACTTATAGTGCTGACTGTCACAATACCAATAGTCATGTGGAAATTAGTGTTGTAGTGTTTCTAAATGTGGGTATGTCTGTTTACATTTTTATGGGAAGTATCTCAAGTAATATGGCAGATGTTTTGTGCATTCCTAGCAGTAGTGGCAGAGTGTAGACTACTGTAAGGTAAGTAAAAGATATATGCCCTTTTCCCTACTGTAGTGCGATTCTGGAGTTAGTATATATAGTTAGGGGACCCCCACCTAGTTTGGTTTTATATTGTCCAGTTTCTGTTAAGAGGGTATGTATGTAGTTTTTAAGTTCTAGAAAGAGTTAGTCATTAGTGTTACTAGTGTGCATGTCTATGGTTTACAAGTTAGTGTTTTGAAATTTAACATTGTAAGGTTTCAGTATAATGAGTTTTCAGTATTTTGAAAATTAGGTATTTTGGTCTCGGTCAAATGAAATTCAGTCAAATGAAATTTCAGTCATGTGAAGTAGACCCATATATATATATATATATATATATATATATATATATATATATATATATATATATATATATTAATGTGTGTGTGTCTGTGTGTGTTTTTGAGAGAGAGTGTGAGATAGTGTGAGAGATATGTACCATTTGTTTGTTTTCCCTCAGCCTCTATTTCATGGACTATGACCAAGTCACTACAGACAAAGCTCTGAGAAATAGGCTCTTCAATGGTCTCCTGAACTGTATGCCTGGCAACTATGAACTATGAAAACATACATATAAACATAAATTAATGAATAAATAAGCTACTAGAAGAAGCACCAGGAGATTCCTTTTGTAATATCATAGTTATGAAAGACAGAAGAAAAAGTAAAGCTTTTTCAAAGATGTACTTATACTGACCTCGAAATGCAGTTACAGAAATACCAGCCAAAGAAAGTGTGGCCTGAATAAAAAAGCTATTGTGCCAGATTCATAACAGCTAATTTCTGTGCTGCTATGTATGTATTGCTATTTTGTATTTATTAAATGGCTTTACACATCGTGTAGTGCTGCTCATCAAATATAAAGAGCAGAGTATGCTAATGAAAGCATAATCAGTTGTATTACATGGTAACTAACCAATCCAAGATGGTGGAGCCATTCAGGAAGCTATAAAGTAATAAAGGAATACAGCCACCATCACACTTAGAAAAAAATGCAATGTTAGGGGCTGCTGCTGCTCTCTTGCATGTGTATGTGCAACAAGCTCAAATCTATGCTGCTGCTGCTAATAGACCTCATCCAAGGAGAAGAAGGGTAATATATCATGGACTGCATGATAGTGAAATGCTGGACAGAGGCACAACAAACTAATGGGCACAATATTTTTTAACATAAGGGGTGGCGTAAGCCACAAAACTTTGGGCTAGGCTTATAAATGCCTTAGGGCAGATAGCCTAGTATAAACCTATGAACCTATGAACCTAAATAATAGAGTAATAAAGGGTTGATAGGGAAACACTACAGGAACACTGCAACATCTGCTACCCCACCTCAGATCCAGTGGAAATCGAGGAGAACATATACCAGTGGAAACCAAGGTATGCATAGCATTAAAGATATTACCTACTGGTACATTCTAGAGACCTGCAGGGAGTACTGATGTTGTCACAGGCCTCAGCCTTCAGAATATTGCACCAACATCCTAATCCTATGTTAGAACATGCAAGAGAGTGCATCTATTTTTCATGCACAGCAGAGGAAAGAACAAGAACAATGCAGAAAGTTTATGCTGTAGAGCACTTCCCTGAAGTTTTAATAAGGGCCATAGACTGCAAACATAAAAAGAAAATCCCCATCTGGTGATCAGGGATGCACATATATCAACAGGAAGGGGTTCCACTCAATCAACTACCAGGTTACCTGTAATGCCCGAGGGATCATCCTCGATGTGTGTGCAACCAGGCAGTTGTCATGACTCACACATATGGCATACCTCTCATCTTTACATAAGATTTGTTAGGGGTGATGAGTCACAAGGCCATCTTCTGGGTGATGCAGGTTATGCATTGGAACCATGACTCATGACACCCATCAGAAATGCACACACACTCACAGAAGAAGGTTTCAAAGATACCCATGCTCAAACTAGAAACATCACAGAGCATGTGTCTGACATACTGAAGTCATGGTTCCGCTGTCTAGACATGTCAATGTGTGCCCTTCAGTATGACAAAGGCACCTGCACAGACATTCTCACAGTCTGTGCCGTGTTGCACAATATCATATTGAGGAAACAGCTGCAACAGGGACAGCATGGTTCCACACATTCTTGGACCATTGGCAGGGCCAGCATCTCCAGCACATGCAGACAAAGATTCTGAGGGAGAACTTCCAGCTGCAGAGGTAGCTGGCAGAAGTAGGCATGCACAATATGCCCTTGCCCTGGCTAAGGGGCAAAGGATAGCACACACACTCACCACCTAAGACTCAAAGATTAGCGCACACACTCAGTAACTAAGAGCCAATTGCTAGTGCACACACTCACCAGCGAAGGAATAAACATAGCAACCTAAGCTGATACAAATATTAAAAGTGATGCCATCTGATAGCCACAAACTTTACTTACTCATGTAATGCCTGTGTATTGATAGCATCAGACAGAGACAGCCCCAAAGCACATGACTCATAACTGCAGTAATGTGAAGGTAAGCGTGGAACCTGCATTATACGAACAAATGTATAAGAAAATAAACTATCTTCATACTGTCAGTAATAAATATACTCAAACAGAACCTGTGCGAGGTGTCCACCAATGGTATGTTTGGCTTATAGGAATAATATCTGCAATATACAGTTATGTACTGTGCACAATTACTGGCATCAAGCCAGTCATGTACCCACTGTACACAAACAGTCAACAGGAAATTTATATAAACAGTTTCACAAGCAGAACAATAAGCAGGAATGCAGTATCAGTGGTTTGAAAGCAGGATTTACAATACTAACTGAAAAACCCCTTCTGAAATGAGTATTTAGCGAAACATCCCAAATCCTGTTACATACTAAATATGCATATAGTCAGCATACTGAGAAAGACTCTGTGCATCAGACATATATGCAACCCTAAGTCAAATCCAAATGAACAAAGGTCATGATACAGTCATCATCATTTGCACAGGGTTGGGGGAAGGGACAGTAGGCCAAGGGTGACATCAAAGTAGTAAGAGTGTGTGTGAGTGAGAAACTCAGAACATTTACTAAAGCAGGAAATATCTCAGGGCCAGCAACAGGAGATATATCCCAATCAACATTAAGGTTTTCCTAGCTTGCATGTGTGTGGGTTGTTATGGGCAGTTTTTGTGAAATGTGTGTGTGTCTGCATGAACAAAATCAAGTTCTGTGTTAGCACTACATCCGACCATGTCAGAAAGATGTGACCCATGCATGGTAGAGTTCTCAGTTCAGTGTCGTCACTTCCAGATGCAGAAACTGCTTCTGCCAGAAGTGCACTTTTACTTCCTCATCCCCGGTTCAATGTTGGGGGTGATACTTGAAACTGAGCAATGTCCAAAATCAGGCCAGTGGATGTATGATCCAGACCTGTGTCAGACTGAACCTGTGCACCCACTGACTGTGCCTCTGTATTACCATCATCATCATCATCATCAGAGGCCACCGATACTCTAACATCAGGGATATTAGTTCTATACTACCACTGTCAGGATTGGAGCCATGCTGGTGCAGCGGTTAGCATTGTCACCTCACAGCAAGAGCTTATCCCATTCGATTCTTGGCTGAAGGGCCTTCTGTGTGGAGTCTGCATGTCCTCCCCATGGTCGAGTGATGTTAAAGACATGCAGGTAGTAGCGAGCATGAATGGGTGTGCCTTATTTGAAGGTTGGGCGTCGGGCTGGCAACTCAGCACTGTAAAAATCCACTGCCAATCATTAGCAGACCAGAGTTCCGCTGTGTCGACCCCTAACCAGGAAAAGCCGAAAGAATGTCTGGATCACTTATGATAATAATAAATAAACACAAGAGGAAGAGACTTAGTAAGTGGAAATGATCTTTTTTTTATTTTGTTTATTTTTATGTAACATTTTTTAACTGGGGAAAGTCCGACTTAGAACTAAGCCAATTTTCAGTGGCGGTCCAGGGAGAAACCCTCCAGATGCATGTCTTTGTAAAGTGGGAGGAAACCAGAGCATCCTGAGGAAACCCACACAAATGCAAGGAGGACATGCAGACTCTGCACAGAAGGCATTCCAGCCAGAGAACCTCTTGCTGTGAGGTGACAATGCTACCGCTGCACCACTGTGCCATCCATGTTAAACAATTTCAAATGTTAGAAGAATACAATACTTTTTACTTTGTCCTTAGACTTACATCTAAGTAATGTTTATTACTAATCAAAGAAAGTTTGTGCTTTCCATGTGGAGATGGTCTTTCATATGGTAATTCTGCTGTCCCTGGAAACAGGGAAAGCAGTAGAAAGAAACCTAATAAGCATCACAATGCAAATGACACAAGGACAAGAGAATAATACTCTGCCAATCTTCCCTTAAGAAATATTTCAGAATCAGTCAGACTGACCATCCCCCCCAACACAATCTCTGTTGGAATCTTCTCTCTTGTAAGGCACACATCTTCATGTTTTCAGATGTCGAACTAGTAACACATAAAGATGTCTAGAATGACACTAAATTACTTTTATATATATCTATATATCATACCTGGGATTTTTTCTTGGGACCCACTTGGCCTGTTGCACATCAGCACCAACATAAAGGAGTTTGTGTGAACCATCTGCTGAGCTGTCAGGATCTCTGACAGTGGACAGGAAATTCTCAATCTCAATGAGTGATGGTTCTGTAGCAGGACCCCCTCCCGCCCATAGTCATCTGTTCTTGTGCTGCTGCAGCTGCCTTCCTGCGTGCCACTATAATCATATCAGTGACAGAGTGCCACACCTGATTTTATTTTCTGGCATGGCCACCCACTGTGTTTATATCACCAACCACCTGCTGCCATATGTTTTTTCTGGCAGATATATACTTTCTGCCCCTGTAAAGCATGAAGGATCCATGGTGGCATAAGTCTTCAATGATGACTGGGTCTTTGCATCACTGAATGGTTGGCATGCATGAAACAGATGGTCTGGGTGCCATAATCCTGTATGACAAGAAACAGAAAAAAAACATTTGTAGAACATAAAGCATTCTCCTCAAACCAAATCAGTGCACCCATCCTCAACACAAAACAAAAAAAAACATATAATGCTCATTTCAGACTGCTCACAAGCTAAGGAAGCCCCCCGCCCAACAGAAACATTAATACATTAGCATTACATTCATTCTGTTACATTTCTGTAATGATGACAGCAGCTGTGTAAGTAATTGCTGGATGGTAGGATTATCAATAACTATGCAAAAATTCAAAGACCAACTGCCCAGACAATTTTCATTGGTCTTTCCACTGCTGTGGTGGTCACCAGGGCCATCTAAGAAGCCTAACACCTCCATTAGCAACACATATACAACCCTTTGAAGTATATGATAAACACAATACAGTTATGTGCAGTGTCTGGTGAAATTCCAATAGCAAATGATAACACAGTGCTGCCCTGTAACCATAACAACTTGCAAAGCACAATAAGAGCTGACAAATATGCAGTATACCATCAGTGATTTTTTTAAAATTGGATACATATCAAAATTTGTTTTTCTATTGTATATTAAAATACACTCAAAATCTAAACATGTAAGTAGTTTATGAAGAAGACAAACATACCTTATGAAATACTACAGTAAATTTGTAGAACAATCTCTTCAAGTAACTAGCAGTAATGGTCTGTCTATTCAATCAGTCTCCCCTCCTTCCACTTGTATACCTACACTGTTGCCTTTATTTAGTGTAGATTCAGCCCTCTGAGCACTGTGAAGATGCAAGTGATGCAAGTGAGGTGTGAAATTATTAGTATTCCTAAATACCAAAAAAAAAAAAAATCACCTGGTGTAAACATGGTGTAAGTAGCTACATGATTGCATACACACACCCTAAGACTGCAGGGGGAGCAATGACAATTGTTAGCTGATAATTGCTTGCAAGTGTGACTGATTGCTCTGGCTAAACAACAAGCAATAGTGAAGTGACTCTTCTCTCTGAGGTATGTGTATCATGCATGTTGAGTCTTTCAGCTTTTCCCAGTTAGGGGTCGCCACAGCGGAACTCCGGTCCACTAATGATTGGTAGTTGATTTTTACGTGCTGAGTTACCAGCCCTGACGCACAACCTTCAACGAAGGTACACCCATTCACGCATATCTCCACGCAGAAGGCGCTCTAGCTGAGAATCGAACCGAACAGCGTCTTACTGTGAGGTGACAACGCTATCGCAGCAACACCACCATGGGTAGGTATGTGTATCATGCATAGTGGACTTAAATTAAGAAGTGTAAGCACATTGAGAGCTATGAGAACAACCTTAGCAACACTGATATGCTTGTACTAAGAGCACACTGTTCATCTTCTGCTTAAAATCTGTCTGAAATGCTGACCACATAAATTACACATTGAAACAAAGATGCAAGTAAATGCCTATGACATTACATTTCTGTAGTTAAGCCGAGAGGAGGGGAAGATGCTCAGAAACTAAAGAGAAAAATAGCTGACGGTGTTGGCAACTTAATATTAATATGGTGTGGGCTATTGTCAGTGTTTGTCAATACCAAATTGATGTATGCCATTTACAAGCAAATGAGAAAGGAAGATTTTCAGATCCTGTTTTGGTGGCAAAGAGTGATAAGAAACACAACTGATTGTGCGTTGTTATTGCACTGAATTGATGGCTCAAATCTAGATAGTGTGCTGTCTAACAGAATTAATGCATATTTTCTGTCCATATAATCAGGTTGTATCATGCAAACACACACACACACACACACACACACACACACACACACACCTAGAAAATTTCACATTCCTGAATTTTCATTATTATTCCCTGATTTCTTACTACTGACAAGTGTGTGTGTGTGTGTGTGTGTGTGTGTATGTGTGTGTGTGTGTGTGTGTGTGTGTGTGTGTGTGTGTGTGTGTGTGTGTGTGTGTGTGTGTGTGTGTGTGTGTGCACTCCTCATCTGCATGCATTTTAGCAGAGTGCACTTAGGACTGGCTCCATTTTGAGGCACTGAATAAGAGTCCACGGCCCAAGGTACAAACTGCAAAATTTAATTTAGCATGCCAGAATGGCACAGGTACACTTTACTACAGTGCTCTGAACAGAAGTAAGAGAAGAAATGTTATCTCACATCTAAGTGTCATTGTAGCACACAGGTTAAATTCAATGATTTTAAGCAAAGAGTTTTGCCACTGCTTTGCAATATTACTAATAAGTGAGTGATATGCACATAATGTATACCTGTTTCTGTGGTAGAAGCTGCAAATACAGTGACTCTGGCCCTTTAACAGAACTGTTCTAGGGTTAATATCCATACAGTGTGAAGGGAATATGGAAATTATTACTCCAGATTTATGACTTACTTTCATTAGAACTTTATATGCTTTTTTTCTGTTTCTTGACTTGTGCACTTTCTTGCTACTGAGTGGACCAGATTGCCAATACACCAACCAGGGGTGCAACCATACTGGATGTGGTCCTCACTAATATGGGAGAGTATACACTCCTTAGTGGAATGTCTTCTCTGGTAAGGTCAGACCACAAAATGGTCTCCTTTGAAGTAAAAATAAAACCTGAATTCCCAGCTAACCCTGGAATATTCAGGATCTACTCTAAGACTGACTTCCTGCTATTAAGTGATAACTTGGCAAAATCTGAAGCCCTCATAAAACCTGAGAACACTGCTCCCTATGCAGAACTGTTCATAGAAACCCTGTACAAGCATGTTAATAGCTGCATAGAGGCAGCTGTACCCAGGTCTATATTATCATATTATACACTCAGAAGAGCAAATGACAGATAATTGACCCCATGTAAGCAAAAGCTTACAACGTCGAAACTTCAGAACAGCGATTATTTTCCAATGGAAAACAATCGCTGTTCAGAAACAAAAAAACCTGTAAAACATTACTTAATGTGGGGGACTTTGCCCCCCACACCCTCTGATATGGGGGGCTGTGCTCCCCACAACCCCCTACTTAAATATACCAACTCCGAGATCGCACTACAGTGCTGAAAAGGCAAATTAGTGAAAGCGGCCAAACAAATTCTTTCCCAGGGAAAGAATTTACTGAAAAGCCACTTTGCTATTTTGCCTTTTCACTCTTTACAGTTCGACAAAGATGCATTTGACAACCTGCATGTGGGACAGAGTAATAGGGAGCCGTTGTACCCACCAGGAAGAAGTACAGAAATAACTCCGAAAAAAGCCACTCTGGTGGAATCACAACATCAATAGGCTGTATAACAGAAGGAAGAAAATCATGATAAAAATTAGGAGGTGCAGCATCCAGCAGGATAAAAGCACTCTCATCAAACTAAACAAACAACTCAGAGGACAAATAAAGTCTCCCAAAGCCAAATGGCAACCACAAGACATTCTTTAGCTATGTATCCAGCCTCAAAGGCAATACATAATTTTGTGGCGATCTCATTGTGAATGGAGCCACCTATACTTAGCCAGAAGATACAGCAAACCTACTGGCAGACAAATTCAGTTACAACTTTATTCCTCACTCTCCTTCAACCTTCTCTCAGGAAATACCACCGAATATAACTCCCCCTGATATCTTTGAATCCCACACCAACACAAATGTTCTCCAGGAAGGACAGATACAGACAAATAACTAGTTTCAGATCCATGGACTAAAACTAAATGCCAGGAAATGCATAACAGTATAATTTGGGAAGTCATCCACCCCTGTGAACTATCATATTGACAACACACCACTTAGAGTTGACCCAGTAG
The DNA here is from genome assembly GCF_019279795.1 of Protopterus annectens. Lineage (NCBI taxonomy): Eukaryota > Metazoa > Chordata > Ceratodontiformes > Protopteridae > Protopterus > Protopterus annectens. The sequence goes on from NC_056731.1 coordinate 440,714,703, forward strand.
TCAGGGACTTGAGGGCACACATAGACAGTAATCTAGACTTTGACCATCATGTGTCTACAGTAGTGAGGAAATCATTCTATACTGCCTAACTTATAAACAAAATATGAAATCTAAGTCCAAAGAAGTGATTGTTCTACTGTATTCGACATTCATCAGACCTATCATTGAGTAAAATGACGACTTTGGTATGTACCTAACCAGGCATATCCAAGAAATGGAATGTCCACAGAGGTTCTTCATTAAAAGAATACAGGGTGTAAGTAAAATGTCCTGTGCAGACTGCCTCAAGGCCCTATCTCTGTATTCTGTCTCCTACAGGCTTTTGAGCGGAGATCTATGCCTGACATCCAGGGCATTGTCAGAGCCCACTGTGATGGACCTCCTGCATATCCACAAAACAAACAGCACCAGAATTACCCATTCTAAAGACTTAAACCTTGCCTGTGATATAAATGGGACTTAATGGAGAGAAAGGTATGTATCCCAGAGACTACCTCATCTCTGGAACACGCTACCCGTCTATGTGTAGCAGATTTCCTCCCTAACCCAGTTCAAATGTAGCTTGGACAATTGAATGGGGAACAGGAAATTCATCCCTGGTTTGGAACTTGTGTCTCTTTTGGACACAGTCAACCTGTAAATGGTTCATCTCCCAGGCCCCTGCTTGTAAATGTGTCATCTCCCAAGCCCCTGCTTATCAAGGGTAACAGAACTTGTCAGAGATTTGGCATACTTGGTTAGGTTTAAAAAGGCCCTTGTAGTCATTAGCCTAGTAAACACCTATGAACCTATGAACATGTGAACGTAGCTTTGTATTTCATGGCAGTAAACATTTGTTCAGCCAGTGTCATGGTGAGAGTGCTACTGTGGCACATGCACTGAGTATTGTAGTATACACTAATGTGTTCCAGTTCTTGGGTGGCATGTGTGCAAACTGACATGCTGATATAACATTCATTATCAGGGATACTTTCTTAATTTACACATTAATTTCATTTGTTTGTTTGTGGCAATACTCTTTGCTACCGCCTGTGGCACATGCCAGCAATACACAGCTCTGTGGAATACATTGCATCATAGTGTGCACATCTGTGCTTAATTGTCTGCACAATGACTATGTTAGGCAAGAATGCCTTATACATAGAACAGTGCAGTGGTGCAGAGGTTTGCATTGTCACCTCACAGCAAGAGGTTATGCGGTTCGATTCACGGCTGGGTTGCCTTCTGTGCAGAGTCTGCATGTCTTCCCTGCATTTGTGTGGGTTTCCTCCCAGTGCACTGGTTTCCTCCCACATTACAAAGACATGCATTCTGGAGCATTTCTCCCTAGGCCTCTGCTAAAAACTGGCTTGTTCCAAATCGGACTTTCCTGGTAAGTAAATGTTAAATAATAAATAAAAAGTATTATGTATGTCATATGGTATTCCCACATTTGTAACACCATACATGCCTACATATCAGATGCATAACCATTAGAATATTGAAGTGCATAAGTCCCTTTAAGGGTGATCTTTCTCATACATGTGTTAAGGCATATTTCTGAGGCATACACAATTAAAACACAGATCAGTAACACTGATGAAATGAGCTCAATTCTCGCAAATGGAGATTATGGCTTCTAAGCCATTCCTCTTTTCCCATCTGTTATATTGACGATATGCATGCTCTGCAAATATCCCCTAATGTATGTACTGTCCTTCCAAACTGTCATCTCAACTCAGCATTTTAGTGACATTCATATGTCATGTAATCCCCTCTGTTACATTGTTAATTTGTGTAACTGTCACATCCTATAATATCGTATCTGCTTTTATTTACCAATATTTGCTCAGAAAGTGTGACCACCATTAATTATTATGACAGATGTATTGCCAAATTTTATTATTACAAAATTGTCTTTGTTACATAAACATCTTCACCCCCATTATCTTGCTATAACTTGAACATTTAACCTCCTCGCTTACATATTTCTGTATACATCTTTTTCATTTCTAAGCACATTGTTCTCAGTACACTTTTCCTGTCTGGTAACCCATCTATTATAGTTGCCCTTGCCATTTTCCATACTCTCTTACTTATTTCTGTATTCATATGCTTGAATTATGTGCACAGTACGCTCAGTACACTTCCCGTCTGGTACAGCTTGCACTATTTGCCTTATGTAGCTCTTCATGCTGTCGACGTGAGCATGCTTAACAGGTTTGCCCATGGGTAAGCTTGTGCCTTTTACTGTGTGTACTCATGCTGCTGAACAAGCTTTGCTGGCTGCCATCACTGTTACTGGCCATGAAAACATGCTTGTATTTGTGTTAGTGTGATGAGCAGCATGCATATGTGATTAGCACTGATGCTCATCATGCTAACATGGAAACATCAGGTAGGTTTCACGAGAAGCCTCTACAATTGTTCGTAAATACCACATGATCATTACTGGAAGAAATTCGATCTCATTTTTTTTTTCCAAGAAAGAAATAATCTCTGTATAAGGCTTGAGATTCAAAAATGGCAAAATAATAATTTTCAATCAGCTGAGGAAAAGATTTGGATGGATAAAATACTTGGGTGGATACGTGCTTCACCTCTAAGAAGATGCCAGATGAGCAAGGTATGTGTTTTAGAAAGGAATGCTAACTCAGATAAAACAAGTAGTACAGATTTGTGTCATCTGCAATGCATATCATAACAACAGCCAAAGAGCAGAAATTATAACAGACTCAGTTCCATTCGAGTCTTCTGCAGAGCTGAGTGGGCTCCTTTTCAGAGAAGTATGCATTTCATATGGATATATTATTATTATTATTATTATTATTATTATTATTATTATTATTATTATTTGTTCCCTAAAAACAGACTAATAACCCAAATGTGATTAGTGTATTAATATCTACATCCTTAAGACACAGGATATCTGATACTATCATACCTGAAAATGGTTCATAACAGAGCCATAGATATGTTATTTGGTACCCTGTGCAGTTTTGTGATCTCATGTCCCCGCAACTCTAAACTGAGGGAAAAAGAATTCTTCTGCCCTGAAACAGTAAAAAACTATTTGCTGCAAATGTAACAAGTGGCCTGCTTGCTACAGTGTTGATACCACACATAAAGCATTTTTGCACTTCAGCCACAACCAGAAATGCAGCGTCAACATTCATTACTGGATCCTGGTACAGCACTTACATGCCATGGGTAGCTGCCAATTATGCCCCCAATACCTTCTGTCTGGGACAGCTACCCCCTTTGCCATACCCTAGCTATGCCTCTGGTTCACAATATAAAAGTCAGGAATTCAGAAGTTTTCTGTTTGAATGGGAATTTAGATATATAAAGTCCACCCTACACTATCCATAATCTGAAGGACAAGTGGAGGGGAACTATGCAAATGGTGATGAATCCCATGAGAAGAAGCAAAAAAAAAACAAAAAACTTTGAGGACCATCCTGTAAAACTGGAATGTAGGAATGGTGCTCTGCAGCAGCTCAGAGACTGAGCTGTGCCAGGATGATGGAGAAGTCACTAACCTTAATGGGAATGTCAGTCCTGTGATGTCGCAAGATGGTAAGCCATCTTTAACTGATTCATCCAGACCAATGACTGCCACATTAATACCCCATGAAAGGTAACCTCCATAGGGTGTGACATCTAGTATCTTCTGAGATTCTGGGATTCTTGACTGGTTTCTAACCAGAATGAGTGACAAAATTAACTAATGTGGAATGGCAACAGTGAAGGACAAAACAATCCCTGTTTTTTCTGGACAAAGAGCAGCATACCCTAATGTCATAGCTGTAGTGTGTTTGTATTCCATTTTAAAGAATGTCTTTTTAGAAAATCGGTAAATATGTGTGTGCTGTGCTGCTATAATTTCAATATTTCTCTCATGGAAGAGGAAATGTGATATCTGATCATTGTGCTGTTGGGCATGATTTTATCAAGCCTAGCTTTGCTAAGGTAAGTTGTGGTGTGAGGTTTTCTCAGAGTTTGAGTTGCCACAGTAAACACCAGAGTTGTAGAATAATGTATACTGCTTTTCAATTATTGCTATGATGAGTCTGCAATGTGAATGAAAAGTTATACAGCCAGCAGCTTTCTGCTCGCCTCAGTCATAATGGCATAGCAAAGCACACCACTCTTGCATGCATGTAGCTGTGACCCTTGCACCCTTCTATTATAATCAACTTTGACCTCTCTGTTACTTGGGTAGAGGAGGCTCCATGCAATGTCCTGCGGTTTCATGAAACTTTATGAAGAGATGATCTCTCTGATAATATATATTTGCTTAATGTACAAAGTGGTGATATTTGTTGCAGATTTGTAATCACCTCAATACATTGAAAATTATTTAATTCCTTAAGCTAATATATTTTGTGAAAAACGGATAATTTTGGCTTGGTTTTAATTAATTCATTTTAAAGCTTTCAGTAATGTGACCACATTCAGAGAGCATTTATTCCCTTGCTATCAAGGAATTGGTGTGTATAAAAAAAACTGATGTAACTCTAAAAATTCACCTATTGTGTCTGGGCAAGCCATTTTTCTAAATCTCCTAGCGTGTTACTAATAGTGTCTTCACACTCTGGTCTACGGTGCTCGCATAACAACCGGAACCTGCATGTTCTAAAGCTGGTTTAAGTAACATTTTTAAGTATTGTAAATATAATTGTATGTGGTATTTGTTCATGTGTCTTCACTTTCTACTACATTTGATATTGCCTGCCCTCTACCTTCCTCATTAATCCTGTCTTCCTTTCTCTCCCCTGACCCCTCCTCCTCCTCTCAGCAGTATACCCTCCTCGCTCTTTTTCTCCTGAACTTCCCTCCCCTTTCCCCTAACAATATCTAACTCTATTCTCTCTCTTTTATTACAGTCATTATACCCAGGTGCCGTCCCTGCTACTAAACTTCAAAGAAAGCTCTCCTGCCATCTCTGAATGGATGCCCTGAACTGCCCGTTTTGTTAAACTGTGACTTACCTGCCTTGGAAACCCAGTCAGAAACCCACTGTGTAGGTAGTTTAATCATACCTTGGAACTGTATTCATACAATTATCCCCTTCTAAACTGACCTCTCGTATGTGTGCTTGCAGCCTCCTGCAGCCATAAGACCCACATCCCTCCTACAAAGCTCCCTGCATCCCATAGGTATATCTCACTCTTTAGTACCCAAGCACTACCCCATTTCCATCACTAGATGTCAGCACTCCCCAGGATATGTATTTTACTTATGCTACTTTCCTAAATTACATCGCATGAGCTACTAATCTAATTATCCTGTCTCCCAACCAGTCACTCTCTGTCCCTGCCCTAAGTGTTTCCCCTAGATCGACACTTACCCAGTACAGCAGGACTAGCCCTTGTCCATAGCCTCTCTCACAGATTGTTTTTCTCCAGCAGGATTCTCCTCTCTTTGGCTCTACCTGCTCCGTTTGCCCTGTGGGCTCATTCCACTCCCCTACCCTGCCCCCAAATTCCACCCACCCCAGTACTCCTACATTTATTCTTGCCAGTAGTCACCTCCCCGCCTCTACCCCTCCACTCACAGTCCTCCTCTCTTTGCCACTCTTCCTCTCACCCCACCCCTCAATTAATAGCCACACCCCTTATACAAATCACTATACTCTACTCCTCCCCCCTTCTTCACTCCATAACTTCTACCTCCCCTTCATTATACCTCCTTCTTTACTCCATCTTCTAAACTTATACCATCTCACTATGAACTCCTCTTCATCACCTACCCTCCTCATCCCCACTAACACCTTGCTAACTTTAACTTTAATTCAACTTTTCCATACTACCTCCTATTTCTCCACTCCTCTTCCCCCTTCTCTCACATCCCACTCCACCTCTCCCAGCCCACATCTCACCCTTACAATAGTTAACTTCCACACCATCTCAGCCTCATTAGTCCAGCCCAATTACCTCTTCTACTTCAAACCAAAGATCTTACCCACATTAGCAAAACACAACTTCCCTAAACCTCTTTCATATCATCCCCTACACTCAAAAGGAAAACTTAACCACTTACTACCTTCTTTCTTCATCCACCTACTTCTAGCAGGGGATATATATACCCAAACCCTGGACCTAGTTCCATCAACAACACCATCCCTTCCAAAACTACCACAACTACCAGCCTCAAAAGCCTTAAATTAGTTACTCTAAATGCCCAAAGTTTATGAGACAAAGTAACTAACTTCCATGCCTGGCTTAAGCAGAACCAACCAGACGTAGTAGCCATCTGTGAGACTTGGTTAAAACCATACATCTCTGACTCAGAAATTCTACCCCCCTGGTTACCAAACTATTAGATATGACCACATGATTAGAAGAGGTGGAGGAGTAGCTTTAGTATTCTCTAATATACTCCCCATTATTCCGTACCCAAATCCCACTCCTCAGTTTAACAATGCAGAACTTGTCATAGGCGTACTACAAATGAATACTCATAAAAGTATCTGTATCATATCTGACTATATTCCCCCAGGTAACAACACTACTACTTTAGAAGAAATCCTCCAATGGGCCTCAACTAATATCCACTTAGAGACCTGCATTCTAGGTGATGTTAACCTAGACTGGAATAAAATTAACAACCAAAATCACGCCATATCTGTCAATCTCTTCATCTTCACCCAATTTACTAACTCTATCACCAGACCCAACAAAACCAATCCTCCAGGATCCACTCTGGAATGGATTCTAACTACCCATCCTAACAACATTTTAGACTCAGGCATCCTTCCTGATTCGATTAGTGACCACCTGCCTGCCTTTATCCTTCAAGCAACCCATTCCTCCCCTCACCAGCACCATTATATACATACTCATAATCTTACTAACTTCAACCCTACAACCTTCTCTAACATCCTCAAACAAACAAACTGGAACACTCTAAAAACATTCCCTCTAGATAACGCTGTTGATCACTTCAATTCCACCTTCCTAAATATACTTAATACCCAAGCACCTCCACGATCTATTAGAGTCAAACCCAACCCCGCACCATGGCTAACCAAGGAAACCAAAAAACGTATGCAACAGCGAGATAAATGTTGGAAACTTTCTCAGCACAATAAACATCCTGAAACTCTCCTTAAATATAAGCAACTCAGCAACCTCACCAAAAGACACATAATCAAGGATAAACAATCCTACTATATGAAACTCCAGACCAACCACTCCACAAACCCCAAACAATGCTGGAACTCCATCAACTCGCTCCTTCACCCAGGCACTAAAAGCAACCCTTGCCCTGATACTACTAAGACTGATCCAGAAATTGCCTCTTTTTTCAACTCCTTCTTTATTAACTCTACTGCTGAACTAACTCAATCCTTCCCAAACACCCCACCCTTACAAGCTAGTCATTCTACCCCAGCCTCTAAATCCAACCCCCCATCTTTGAACGTAATCCAATGCCAACCTCCTACATAAAAAAAATCCTCAGCAAGCTGAAACCATGCTCCAATGCCCCAGATAACATTCCAAGTTCTTAAAAATTGCTGCAGATGTCATTGGCCTCCCCATTAGCATCATAATCAACAGATCCATGCAAGAATCTTATGTCCCCAAGCTCTGGCATTCTGCCTTTATGCATCCTCTTCACAAAGGCAGTAAAAATAATAATACCTCTAACTTTCGCCCCATAGTCATCCTCTCCCCAATATCAAAAATACTGGAAAAATGCATTCACACCCATATAATGCCCTTCCTAACCATAAACTATCTAATCTCTCAAACCCAACATGGCTTCTGCCCTGGCCATGGTACTATTACTGCTCTTCTCTCATTCTTATCTATAGTCAACCATGCCTGCGATTCTGGAAATATTGTTTCTGCAGTTCTACTAGACCTCTCCAAAGCTATCAACACTATCTCCCATACCCATCTTCTCAGCCATCTTGCTAATCTTAACCTTTCTCACAATTCCCTGTCCTGGTTTTCAAGTTATCTATCTGATAGATCTCGAGTTGTAAAATGGAGAAAAGGCACCTCTGACTTCCTTCACACCCCTACTGGAGTTCCCCAAGGATCTATCCTTGGCCCTATGCTGTTTAACATCTTTGTCAATGACTTCCACTCAGCCATCCCAAATACTAAAATAGTACAATATGCTGATGACTCCACTTTAATCTGCAGTGCCACCAACCTCTCAGAACTTCAATCTTACACACAAACTGCCTTCGCTGCCACTGAGGACTGGATGTTGCAAAACCATCTATCTCTAAACACTAACAAATCTAAAATGCTACTCTTCACTCCTTCAAAATCTTGCCCACTTGATAAAATTTCTTTCCAAATCAGAAGCCAACAATTCTACTATAGAAATTGTTCTCTATGCTAAACTAATTGGGGTAACCATAGATGAACACCTAAAATTTGACACACATATTCAACTAAACATCAAGAAAACCCATCAAAAACTCAGACTACTACTATATAGAAACATCCACCATCTCACTCTTTCTACTAGACAAACTCTTGCCACCTCCTACCTTCTCCCCTCTCTAATGTATGGTGCACCCATACTAACTAACCTATCTGCCTCCATCTCTTCCAAAATGGAAGGTTGTTACAATAAAATCTCCAAGTTTCCCATAAAAGCCAAACACTCCTCCCACCATTGCTCTGCCCTCCACTTACTTAACTGGCTAGATCTTCCCAACCATCTCAACTACCTCTAACTTACTACTGTCCATAAACTATTCCTTAACCCTACCATATGCCCTGCTCTTTCCAACATCCTACAACCTTACACCCCTAACAGGCCACTTAGATCTTCCCACCTAAACCTTCTCACCATCTACAAACCAACCTGCCCTGCTGGATGGCACCTCCTGTCCTTCTCCCTAGCCAAAAAATGGAACTCTCTCCCTCCATCTCTACGAACTATTGAAAACACTAACAACTTCAAATCATATCTCCATTCATACTTTTTCTCTAACTGGAAGTGCAATTGCACTTTACCCACTTAGCCTTCTTCTCTCCTCACTTTATATCATATTTTCCCTACTTCCCCTTTGCCTACTACTTAACACCTCGAGAAATTACTTCTTAACACCTCTAGAAATGACTCGCTCTTCAGCATGATTTCTTGTACATTTTGTACATATTGTATATAGTTTTCTTTCTCTGTTCTCCTCTCCCTTCATTTGTACTTGTTCTGGCACCCAAACAAGACACATTTTCTATTGAAACACAAAAAACACTTCTGTAAAAGCACCCACTGGTAATCTGGAACAACCAGGATGCAAGGATCACGAACCAAGCGTTGAGTAAAAGTTTTTTAATTGTAACAGCTTCACCAGTTCAGCGTAAAAAATGCAAACACTTCCAAAATGTAAAGTCAGTCAAGCGCTTTCACCCGGGCCCTCCCAGGCTTTTTCAAGACATTTTTACATTGGGTGGTGAGTCTATTTATAATGCCCTTGTCCAACCCAAGGACAAGGGCATTATAAATAGACTCACCACCCAATGTAAAAATGTCTTGAAAAAGCCTGGGAGGGCCCGGGTGAAAGCGCTTGACTGACTTTACATTTTGGAAGTGTTTGCATTTTTTACGCTGAACTGGTGAAGCTGTTACAATTAAAAAACTTTTACTCAACACATTTTCTATACAAACATTGGAATTTTTTCCTTGCAACATATGACTTATTTGCTAAATTACTCATGTACCAGTTCATGTCTCTGTTCTGCAAAGTATCTGCACCAGTTCATGTCTCTGTTCTAAAAAGTGTCTGCACCCTCAATAGCTACTATAACTTGCTTATCTTATGTATCTGCATCCTGAGGGGTACTTTATCTGAATACTTAATGTTTACTATGTAAAGTGTAGCTTTATCAATGTACCAGTTCATGTCTGAATTTTGAATGGTTACTTTAATCCACAAATTCAATGTCTATTATGTAATGTGAAGCCTTACAAATTTACCTGTTTATGTCTCTATTTTTTCTACACCCTCCATATCAACTATATTTTGCTTATCTTATGTATCTGTATCATGAATTGTAACTTATCCAATATCTAATGTTTTACTATGTAAAGTTGGAGCTTTTCTCCCAGGGCCTCCACTGAAAATGGGCTCTCAAGCCCAGTGGATCCCCCCAGTCACCAAACTGAAATAAATAAATAAATACAATATGTTACATTCACTTCAAGAAAGAAGGAGATAATTATACCATCTAATCTGTTCTTAAAATACATTTAACATTCTACCTTCCCTGCATTTCCTCCTTATGCCTAAAATCTTTCTTCATCTATCCCTTTCTTTCTTGAATATATGAATGGTTTTCATCTCCACCACCATTCTGGTATGTTCCATGGTTCACAACTCACGCTGTCTCTCTCTCTAAACAAACACCTTCATATTATCTACAGCTGAGATCCCTCTTTCCCCAAATTTCATGGTCAGCATCATCCTTTCAACCCCCCCCCCCGCCCATGTATTATTGAGTTTCATTAGCAGGACCATCAGTGAGTTCTGCTCTCCATTAAGAAGCTGCTCTAGTCTTTGGACATACTCTTTCTATTCATCCCACACATCCTGTCATTGGATTTCCTCTGAATCTTTTCCATCATCTTGATATCCCTCTCCTTGCATTAACTCCAGAACTACACAAGGTACTCAAACCCAGCCTGACCAGAGTCCAGTAGACCAGGAGCATTACCTCTCATTGTTGAGCCTGCCTGTCTGAGGATACATTCCAAAATTCTCTTTGCTATTTCCACTACCATTTATTTGTCCTCCAGTTGATGGAGTCAAGATGTGATCAACATTCCAGGATGTTCTTCCTGTTTCATTACTATCATTTCTTCTCCTTCCAGATGTACTGCACATTAGGTCTTTTTTGGACCAAGTGTATATTGGTAGTTTCAGAATTTCATAGTAGGTTTGACCTATGTTTAGGAGCTGAGGTCATCAAGGAATGCAGACTCATTACAGTAGATTATGTATATGTGGTCACCTACCCAACAGTCTAATGGAAGCTTGAATTTGTCTACTCTAAATCTTAACATGCTTGTGCCCAACTTGTTAGCCTTTGCAAGTCCTTTCTTCCTTAGGCTTCTCTCCATAGTGTATTGCTTCACCTGTTTCTGTGTCATTAATGGTGAGGCTGAGCTTTTTACCCACTCTGGTAGAGTTTTCTGAAATGAGCATATTGAAGAGGACTGCATCTAAGAGCATGTTACTGCAGGTTATATCCCTCATTCATAACAACACCCCTTTCACTACAGGTTTATGGGTTCTGTCTTTCACCCAGGCCTCAATCCACTTCATCACTCTTGGTGCTACTCACAATGCCTGCAATTTTTCTAGCAGCTATCAGTGAGTTCAAACCAGATGCCTTGATGAACTCTAGGTAGACTGCATCTATTTGTACTTCATTGTTAAGTTATTCTCTATTTGTACTTCATTGCCAGGTTCATCTGTAACCAAACTATAAAACTGGATCAGGACCAGCTAACCCCTTCCATCATAAGCCCATATCAGTTGTTGTCATAAAGATTGTTGTACTCTAGGAAAGTAGCAAGCTTTTTCTTCATGATCCTTTCCCTTATCAGATTATATTCTTAAGGACCCCCAGGAGGTAGCCTCTCAGGTCTTTTTGTGTTTTCCTCCCACTGGTCAGATATTCCCTCTTTATTTATTTTATTTTATTTTATTTTATTTTATTTTGCTTTTGTTTTCTGGGATTGTCCAACTGGGTGTAGTCAAAACCCTCCTAACAGTGGAGGACCGAGGGGGGGGGGGGTCTCCAACATATTACGAACATTTTTAAACAGACATTCAGTAATATACATAAACAGGCATTAAGCAATATATATTAACAATTACACATTCATTTGCTGATTAGATTATATTCATATGAAATAAAGATAACAATTACAGTAGTAAAAATACTTATGCATTAGTAGATGAACAAAAATGTAGAATACAGCACCACAGCAAACCAATAAAAAACAAATGGCAAAGAGCAGTATAAAATCCAAACAGAATTTTATTCGAACACAGGTGAGCGCTTTCATGATAAAATCGCTTTTTCAGACCATACAAAAAAAACAGCAACCTCTCAAATACTTAAAATACAATCAATAAAATATCTACCAATAATAAACATGCAAATACAATAGCCATAAGAATTTTAAAGGCACAGCTTTCTTTTAAGGCAGAAGCCATAGAGGGCTGTTGCCATAAAGGCACACATAACAAAATACCTATTTAAAAGCTTTCTTTCTTTCAGAACTGGCTTAAGAGGTACTGATTCATTCAAGCCTGCACCTCTATGTGCTGATAATTTGAGAATCCATCTTAGTTCTTTCCCTTCTGTGACGTTAGTTATATCACCCAACCTAAAACTTTCATAAATTACTTCTACTGCCATAAACTTGAACCAATGGTTAGTGCCTTTCTCTAGAATGTGTTTGGCTAGGGCACTATAACTATGGCCCTTATTAGCACAATAATAATGGTCTCTAATTCGTTCCTTGAGTCGCCTATTAGTTTTTCCTATATACATTTTGAACAAGTCACACACTGTGCTAGGTAAACTAAGTTTTTAGTATCACAATTAGCTTTAACTTTGAAAACATAGTGATTACCATTGTCTGGTTGAATAAATGTATTAGATATATCAATATATTTATAAAAAGTGCATTTGCCACAGATAGAGGTACCAAAGCTAGTTGCCTTAGCTTACTTGTATTAGGAAAACAGAGCTGTCTTTTCAAAGATTTTTTTATTTTTTTAAATAAAATTTGGAACTGCACTGACAAGCTCACATAGAGTAGGATCAGAAGACAAAATATGCCAATTTTTTGTGATAATATTTTTATATCTATGCTGTCAGTGCTAAAAGTCATACAATAAGCTACATTACTATAACAATTATTATGGGCAGTCTTTCCTAGGTTTTCTTTATGTGAAAAAAACAGATGTCCACTACTTTGTCTGTCTGCTTAACCCTCTCACATGCTTTACTAACTTCAAAAGGTTTATAACCACGTTCTATAAATTCCATACTACTGGAACACATAGTTGTTTCAAATTCTTGTTCCTGGTCATGAAGTCTAGAAACTCTTAAAAGTTGACCTCTTACCACATTTTCAAAAATATGTGGTGGATTCATACTATTATGTTCAAGATAACTATGTGTATAACATGGTTTTCTATATCTCTTAGTATGCAGCTTTCCATCGATATCCTTATACAGGGTTACATCAAGGAAATCTATGTGAGTGCAAGAATGTTTCATTGTGTACTTAAGAAAGGAGGTACTTGTATTTATAGCACTTAGAAAATTATTTAAACTTTCAAGGTTTCCTTTCCAAAAAATGTATAAGTCATCGACAAAATACCAATAAAATTTTACATGCACATTCAACTGTTCAGCATTTAAGATGTTTGCATTTTCCCAGTATGCCATGACCATATTGACATGGCTATTGGCACAGGACGTGCCCATAGCTACGCCAGCGGTCTGCAAGTAATATTGCTTGTCAAATAAAAAAAATTATATTCTAGTACCAACTCTATAAGATAACAAATAAACTTTATTTTTTCATCAGTGAGAGAGCCTTTTTCTTTAAGAAAGTTTTTTTTTACATAGGAGAGACCTATTTGGTTAGGTATAACCATAAACAGAGATGTAACACCTAACATTACCATAATCTCTGTACCAGTTTCAACATAGCTCTCAAGAAAAGAATAGAAGTCACTTAAGAAATGTTCTGTATCATGTAAAGCAATGGCATACTTGTCTAAAATAGGTCTTAAATGTCTCTCTATGTATAAGGATGCCGGTTCAGTTAGCCATCCACCTCCAGCTATTATAGGTCTAAAAGCTGGAGTTACAAGATTTTTATGTATTTTTGGCAAACCATTCAGTGTGGGTACAATGGGATGTTCTACTATAAGATACTGAAACAGTTCTTTAGAAATAACTGTTTCCTCAAAGCAGTTGACAAGAGACTTAGTGAACCTTTCAATTAACTTTTGTACAGAATAAAGTTCTATGCTGGTGTATGTATTTTCATCTGTAAGCATGGTATTCATAGTAGTAACATAATACTCTGTATCTAAAACAACATAGGAATTACTTTTATCAGCTAGTCGTATTACAATGTCACTATATCTGTATAAATTTTCAAGTGCTTGTCTCTCATTTTTATTTAAGTTATAAAATGTATTTCGTTTATACTTACTGTTAGTTTCAAAAATATTATAAATCTGTTGTTCACATACATTTGAAAAAACTTCCAAGGTAGAAGACGATGCTGGACAAAAAGCACTTGGCTTTTTATAGTTACATACACTTTCATGCGACACAGAAAATACAAACTCCTCTTTTAAGAGCTATTTTTCGTACAAACAATTTCAGCTCTATAATATTATCAGCTAGATCAGCCCTTTGAGAAGGAATAAAAGACAAACCTTTTTTAAAGAAAGAAAGTTCAGATTCTGTTAACTGTCTTTGTGATAAATTCCATACTAGTTGTTTGTTATATTCCACATTTTCTTGAGAGTTTGTGGTTCTCGATCCTGAAAGGAGTTCTTTCTCTTGAATTTATTTTCTTTGATGTTCACATCTTTGTATTCCTTGTGTTGGAATTTGCAGGGTAAAGGGAGAGCCAAAAAAACGGAGTCACCAGAAATATTCATTGTTTTAGGCCATACTACCTGTTCTGGAGAAAGAGCAGTTCTTCTAAGTTGCTGCTCAGTTGGGGAGGAACCACCAAAGGTGTGCTGTATGTAGAGGTATTAGCATTGGGTGAAGAAACAGTGCATTCCTACACCACTGTTGAAGCATTAACAGAACCATCATTTTGAGTAATAGAAGAAACTTTCTCTGAGTTAGTAACCTTAGAAATTTTAGGTTGTACTGGCTCTTTACACTGCTTTCTCAGCCAAGCAAACACATTTTGTTGTTGGAACTCAACAATGTCTCTCTGAAGTTTTTTATTTTTTTTTTTGAGCTAATAGGTTAGTTTCATACAGGTGTAATTGTTCATTTAACTCACTCATGCGAAGATCATCTTGTGCATCAATATTAAGGCTATACAGTTCTTTTTGTAATTTGTTGATATCTTCACAAATTTGTTGCTCTACATTGTAGTCGCCTATTAGTTTTCCTACATAAAATTTTGAACAAGTCTCACACTGTGCTAGGTAAACTAAGTTTTTAGTATCACAATGAGCTTTAACTTTTAACTAATAGGTGACTCAAGGAATGGATTACAGAACATTATTATTGTGCTAATAAGGGCCATAGTTATAGTTCCCTAGCCAAACACATTCTAGAGAAAGCCACTAACCACTGGTTCAAGTTTATGGCAGTAGAAGTAATCTATGAAAGTTTTAGGTTGGGTGATATAACTAATGTCACAGAAGGGAAGGAATTAAGATGGATTCTTAAACTATCAGCACATAGAGGTGCAGGTTTGAATGAATCAGTATCTCTTAAGCCAGTTCTGAAACAAAGAAAGCTTCTTAAATAAGTATACTGCTATGTGTGTTTTTATGGCAATATCCTTTTATGGTTTCTGTCTTAAAAGAAAGCTGTGCCTTTAAAATTTTTATGGCTATTGTACTTGAACGTTTTTTATTGGTAGATATTTAACTGACTGCATTTTAAATATTTGAGATGCTGCTGATTTTTTGTATGGTCTGAAGAAGCGATTTTATGGCGAAAGCGCTCACCTGTGTTCAAATAAAAGTCTATTTGTATTTTACGCTGCTCTTTGCCATCTGCTTTTTATTGGTTTGCTGTGGTGCTGTGTTCTACATTTTTGTTCATACTACTTGGTTTGTGGTTGAGCAGAGCTTTATAGTCAGCAAGACTTGTTTTACTACAGTGTTTAAAACATGTTGAAAGTGTATCTTGGTTAATGTAATAGAGAACTGCTTTATGTATTATTCACATTTTATTTTCGTATGTTGCCACAAGAATAGATTTATGTTATCAGGTGCTGAAGCAGGAACAACCACTACCATTACTTGATGTTTTTGTTATTGACTATTGTTAAACCAAGTCCAATCTGACTGGTCACACAGTATGTGCTGCATTAACCTAATCCTCTCTTACATTTTTCTTCTATTTTTCTTTCAGTAATCCAAACCATCTTTCAAGTCAAGCAGGTCTCTGACACCCATATCAAGCAGTGGAAATTTCAAACTTCTCTCTTCCGCACTGGGCACCCATAGACATTGTCTTGCAACTAAAGAGACTAAAAACTAATGTAGGTGCTTAACTAAAAAAAGTGTCTAGACAGAAAAATACTTTATCTGCACTAACTTAAACAAATGTTAGTGAGTGTGTTATCACATTCTGCTGTATAGTTCCTTACTCAAACCACTGTACTGACGAGTACATCACTGGGAAGCAACAGCTGCATAACTCTTCTCCCGTAAGTGTCCCCCCAGCTACATTCTATTTTCTTTTGAGAAACACTTAAATCTACAAAATAGCATTCCTAACCCCAGCTTTAATTTTATATCCTTTTAAGAATTTCAGGGTAAAATTATAAAATATCTACACTTGCTTTAATTTAACAGTATAAAGTAGAGTGACTGTGCTAAGTAGCATACCTTTACTTAAGCTTCACTGAGTGGTGTCTAACAGTTGACTATTGATCTAGGCCTGCCCACTATGCTTGGGCTTCATTCTGCTCCCCTGCCCTGCCCCCAATTCCCATCCGCCCCCAATATCTGACAATTTATAGACACAAGATCACACCTCCACCTACATCCCACCCACCACCTCAATCAATCCCAAAACAACAACACAATTGCAAATATTAACAAGTTCCCACCCTCCACCCACCAAATCCTCCTACCATATCCCATGCTATCACCACCAACCAAACCACTGCCCACAAACCCTCAGGTAACTATGTTTACCTCTCATCTATTACTATTAGCTAGCTACCCTTGTTACACTTTACACTGTTACCTGCTACCATAATGCTCACATAATATTTCACTCCAGCCCAACCCTAACTTCCACCTTCCAACCACATAGTAACACTGCCTTCTCCTGCATCCAACCTCACTTACTGAACTACTCTACCACTGAGCTATACAAAATCAAATATATTAATTCCACCATACCTTCCACCAAACCCAACAGATTAACTAAACTTCTACTCAAAATTCAATCTCTATGTCTATTCCTGCAAACACAGCTCCAAATTTGTGGTGATATACAGTCCAACCCAGGCTCCACAACTGATACTACCAACCTCACTAGTCCAAACATTCCACATGCAATTAAATGTAAAAAGCCATGTGACCTACTTATACTTAGTATGAACACTAGAAGTATCTTGAACAAAATTGATGAACTACACGCCACACTTTCCCTTTACAACCCAGACATTACACTCATTACAGAGACCTGGCTCAAACCCCACATTAAAGACAATGAGATACTTCCCCCAGGTTGTAATATAATCAGGGTTGATATAACAATCAAAAAAGGTGGAGGCATCACCATACTATACAAAACTGTCCTCAAGGTAGACAGGTAGACCTTATACATAGAGAAATTCCACCATTTAACAATGGAAAAACTCTATTCACCAAAATTCAAATCAATCAACAGAAGCAACTAAACCTAGTGGGTATTTACATACCACCATGTGACAACATACCTACTTTTGAGTCTATACTAAATTGGGCATCTGCAAACCTCCCACAGGAGTCACTCCTCCTAGGGGACTTTAACATTGACTGGAAATCCATCAACACAACTATCCCCTCTAATCACATCAGTCTGTATTCCTATACTCAACGTATCCAAACACACACCTGCATTGACAAAAATACAAACAAGGAATCCATACTAGACTGAATCCTTACAAACAACCCATCTAATGCCCAATATTATGGTACAGTACCAACTGGCCTTAGTGACCATTTACCCACATTCATATTAAGACAGCACCTCAAAATCACTAAAACAACCACCTTACATGAAATCCGTAATTCACAAAATTTCATATCTGAGCATTTCATTAATGCACTAAGGTATTGCAACTGGGCTCCTCTAGCAACCCTCACACTAGACAAGCCAGTGGAGTACTTCAGTTCCACCTTTTTAAACATATTAAATCAGATGTCCCCCTTACAGACAATTCAAATAAAAAGCAACCCAGCCCCATGGTTCTCTAAAAACACAAGAACCCTTCTCAAACTTAGGGATAAAACCTGGGATACATGGTATCAGAATAAGACCGATCTCAACAGGCAGATTTTCCTCGAACCATGTAATAAAGCAAAAAAACAGATAAGGCAAGATAAGAAAAATTACTACACATAGCTACAAGTAAAACATACCATTAACCCCCAAAAATTCCAGACAGCTGTCAACCAAGTATTACAACCAGGTAAACCCACTACCCCCAATGTCAGAGGAGATAATATAGAGATAGCTACCCAATTTAACAACTACTTCACTACTTCCATCCTTAACCTCACTAGCAACAGCCAGCCTTGCACTCTCTCGCAAGCAATCAGCAACCCAAACTCATACCCTCCATTCACTGTCAAACCATTTCCTACCAACACAATATACAAGCACCAAACTAAACTAAAACCCACCACTTTGGCAATCGACAAACTCCCTGCAGAGTAACTCAGAATTGCTGCTAGTGCTATAGCTTATCCCATCTCGATACTTGTCAACCAGTCTATGAAAGAACATATAATTCCAGCCCTTTGGAAAACCTCCTACATAATACCCTTACACAAAGATGGTCCCTCAACCAAATTTACCAACTACCACCCCATAGCAATCTTATCCCCCTATCAAAAATCCTTGAAAAAATGTATCCATCCTCAGCTGATGATACATTTGCTTACAAATAGTCTCCTCACAAGCACCCAACATGGCTTTTGCCCGTTCCCTACCACAACCACAGCACTTATATCCTTCACCAACCCTGTCAATCAATATAGGAACCAAGGAAACCTAGTGTCTGCTACCTTCCTTGATCTGTCCAAAGCAGAATCCCACAGCAGACTACTTACTATCTTAGCCAAACTCAACCTAAACAACCCCTTGTTGCTGTGGTTTCAAGACTACCTATCCAACCGCCAACAAGCAGTTAAGTGGCATAATTCCCTCTCCCAGTAACAGTATGTTTAACATAAGGATCCATACTGGGACCCCTACTGTTTAATATCTTAACAAATACCCTCCACAGTACCACCCAGCAAGATAAAATAGTCCAATATGCAGATGATACTACACTGATCTGCTCAGCCCCCACACTCCAAACACTCCAGACTAAAACTCGAGGCCTTCTCCAGTATTGAAAACTGGTTAAAAAACTCTCAACTAATACTTAACCCTAAAAAGACTCAACATAAGCTTTCCCACCCTCCCAAAATGATTGACTTGTTTGCTCTTTTCTCTATCAAATCTGCCAATAACACACAAATCTCCCCAGTATCACAAGCTAAACGTCTTGGTGTAATACTTAACCAAAATCTAAAGTTTGACAAACATATAGCACTAACCATATCCAAAGTCCATAAAAAACTTGGAACCCTATACCACTGCAAAAACTATCTAACCAAAAGCACCAAAATTACTATATCCAGAACTCACCTTCTCTGTACCTTGCTTTATGCATCCCCTGCATTAACAAACCTTAACAAGACAGACCTACACAAATTGTCCATGTGCTATAATAAAATAGCTAGATTCACAGCCAATTCTAATTTCTGCTCCCACCACTGTCACTCACTAAAGCAGTTAGGTTGGCTAGAACTCGCCAACTTACTAAACTACAACTAACTCACCATGGCTCATTACTTGCTGTACCACCCAAACAAGATTCCTGATCTCTCAGGCTTACTCAACTTTCATAAGTCTGCTCACCAACCAAGATCCACAAACAAAGCCCTTCTTGAAGTAGCAAAGTGTAGACACACTGCTGAAGAATCACTCTACTCCAACACAGATGCTAAAATCTGGAATTCTCTTCTACAAGATATCAAATTGCAAAACAGCAGTCCCATTTTTAAAACCTAATTAAAAGCCCACCTCAGTCTCATCTGGCAATGTACCTGTACTGACCATGGCTAGCCCTACTACCACCATTCAGATAAATCTTCCTCTGGCACTACTCAAAAGTCAAATACACAGAAAAAAAACTGCCATAACGAATTGTATTTTTAAATGTATGTATATATTACTGCACTTTCTTAACCAAATACATTATATTTTCCGTTTTACTACTGTACGCTCTATATTGTATACTTCTGTAACTTCTCATCGTAATATGCTATGATATACTATTGTTTACTCTATTAATTTGTACTCCTCTCTGACTTTTGTATTTTTACCATATATCTGGAGCTTTTGTATTTTTCATGATTGTCATGTATGCGGAGCTTTTCTCCCTGGGTCTCTGCTGAAAATGGGCACCTGATTGTCCAGTCACACCAACCCGTTAATCGAATATAAAATAAAATAAATAAATATAGATAGACAGATAGATAGATAGATAGATAGATAGATAGATAGATAGATAGATAGATAGATAGATACTTTATATATATATATATATATATATAGAGAGAGAGAGAGAGAGAGAGATCATAAGGTGTGTATTAGAAGTATAGAGGTGGAGGAGCAGTATCACAAAGATATGTATATAGCTGGGAGATGCTAGGAAACTCTTCAGGCACTGGTGAAGACTGGCTGTGGGGAACAGGATGCTTTGACTTCCTTTTCCTTAAATTCCTGTGGAGCATTTGTAATAATTTCTTGATGTCATAGACATGATTTGTGAATTTACAATCATGTCTACAGCATCAGTTAATTAAATATTACAAATGCTTTGACAAAATGTCATGCAAAAAGGAAATATTCATACATTTAGGTTGATGGTTCTTCAGACTTTCTCTTTAAATAATAGGGGTGGAGATTTCAGAAGCACTACTGAGAATGCTGGATTACAAAAATGCTTCCATGCAACCTGAATGACAGTTACAGTCTTAAACCAGTTTTAAATAAAAGGAAGTTAAAGCATTGACTGATTGGTTTGATTAGTTTAATTAGCTATATATCATATTTAAAAGGGGATTTTTTCACAATTTGAGCAAACATTAATGAAAGTGAAAGTGCTTGTTGGTTTTTAATAATAAACTGCCAATCTTCTTGAAGAGAGATTTCTCCTACATAGTTCTTTGACTGTACTGGTTTTATAGAAAATGTTATTGAAGTCAAAGACAGCATAATCATCTATAGGGAGAATCTTTAGTGACTGGTAATGTAGTGTATTAATACAAGTGTCTTCGTGAAAAGTACTGTTTTCTCACCAGGCTCTAATTATGTACTTTGGAGCTGTAGCTTTGGAACATTATGGTAAGTGATCACATGCTGTCTGATAAATTTTCATGGGATGATATTTTGGAATATGCTTTCTGGTGCTGGAAAATGCTGAGTTTGGGCCTGGGTTTGGGTGGATGTCACCACTATGTTTTATGGTTATAGAGGTGTGGTGGTACAGGTAGAGGTATTTTTGCCTGATTTTGTGGTTAACAGGCAATTTGTGAGCAAATGGTTGTACTTAAACAGTATGATATATGAGTGCTGATATACCCAGGGTGAAATGAGATTCAGAAGTATTTTACTTGGAGGACACAATATAAGAGTTTTGGTGGAATTGTGATGGCAATGGACGTTGGTACGATGTTAAGTGTGCAAGGAGAATAGCAGATACTAGTACGAGGAATTTTAGGAAAGATATGTTTCTGAAATGTAAGAATTAGAGGGTTTTGAAGGATAGTGTTTTGGAATATAGTTAAAATATGAAGTAGGGAAGGTTTATTTGGGAACAGCAGAAGTTGAAATGTAGAGTAATGGATTGTGTTTAGTTTAAACATATAGGTGATTTTGAGGTGTGTGAGTGCTAGGTGTGGAGAATATTGATATGAATAAGGATGAATTTATATGATGAGGGGTTTGTTAACAGTGTAGAATAGGTAGGGGTAAGGAAGGATAGTAAAGCAAAAAGTACTAATTTAATTCTGTATGGATGTAGAGATATTAAAGGTAGAAGGATGTGAGCAGTATAGAGAGATAACAGGAAGGCTGAGAGATATTATAGCTAAAGAAATGAGAGAGAATTATTAATCTGATTGTAGTACATGAGAAAAGATCACAGGGATGAATTAAAGAGGGAGTTTTGCTCCTGAATGTCTTAGAGGTACTGTTGAGGAGGGGCCTGAGTAGGAATGGATATTGTGCAAAGCAGTATCGGAGGGTGAAAGGCTGTTGGGAATGATGCTAAATGTTAGACGGAAGTAGGGAATAAGAGAATAGAAATAGGAGTAAAGTTGTCTGGGGAGGTACAGGGAGTTGGTGTCATGAGTGATAGATGTAAGTAGGATGTATAATGGTGGGGTAGAAACGGATTAGGGGTAGGGAAGCAGAGCAGAGCTGAGCATGGTGAGGCTGAGCTTAGTGGGGTTCCCATCCTAAGGCCATTTATTGCAGAGAGAAATCAGTTTATACCTGGTTCTCAACCAGTTAGCAAGAAGGCACATAGTAGAACATTTTTTTTTCATGTGCTGAATATAGACAATAAGAAGCTAAGGATACAAAGTAACTGGCTTGCACAGTGTAATCTAATGGTCAAGTGAAAGGACAGTGTCCAATTTGGTGAGTGGTCTTTAGAGTGTAAGGGCTACTCCTGTGAGGGGGAATGTCACAGCTACTTCCTAGTACAGGGCAGATGTCACAGCCACTTTCTAGTACAGGGCAGGCACATATTTGGCTTGTTAAAGTTAGGCATGGCTCTTCACCTTACACTTGATGGCACTGCACAATGACAATAATCAGAGTGAAAATGTTTACATAGGTGTGCCTTGTGGTAGAGCTCCTGCTATGTAAAGGACAGGGACTATTGTAATGTCATCAGGCTCTATAAAGAAAGAAGAGAAAAACTCTACTGTACTGAAATATTATATGCAAACAATAAAGTTAATGCATAGACTGATTCAAAGTTCTCTATTTCTTCTTCTGCTACTGTTACGGTTACTGCTCCCTTCACAGTCCTATTACTTTTCCAACATTACACCCTCATTTTGCCTGCCTTTGTGTAAGTTCTGAATGAATTTATTCATTCAGTACTTTTGGGTTTTCCATGCCCTATGGCCTACCTCTAATTCTTACTAAATTCATTGAAGCTTGTCCCCCACCTCCACCTTACTGCTGTATATATATATATATATATATATATATATGTATATAAGGCCCTTGCTGCCTTCTCAATACCTTCTAATAACTCCCTTTGTACTTACACCTTTGCTGCTGTCAACTCCTTTGCAATCCTTCTGCCTGTTTTCCTCCTCGAACTTCCCAGTCACTTCCTTTCATCCTTTGCATACCATAACATTTACAGTGCACTCTGGATTCAAATTACTGTTCGGCAAAAAATGGGAGTTTACATTTATTTATTTATTTGATGGACATTCATCACTTAATCGCATTCAAGCCACTCTTTGTCTGTGTCTCAGCAGTATTTATCTTCAAATGTCAGTGTATGAAAAATAACCAAAATATTTGTCAGTCATATCTTGTTAGGTTTTATTTCTTTTTACACAGCAGTTTCTGGCAGTTGATCATATCAGTAAGCATTTTTTACACCTGTTTAAATGACTAATATTTGTGCAAAGATGAAGTCTGTGCCCCACTGATTTCTCACACTTAAACCATTTTTAAGGCATGTCTCAAAAGAAAATTTCAGCAACCCACACTCCTACATATTTGGTGAGAGGTTCCACTTTTAACACTAATGCTAAATCTCTGTCTTTCTTAGATGATGAATATGATGGCCATAGTATAGTTTTCCTAGCAAATTAAAACAAACTGAGAGCAGAAACAAAATCTTCTCATGTACATACAGGTGTGTGTCAATTGCAAATCTGTCCTTTCAAATCCATACAAATAAGAGTAGCAGCAATTAAAGGGAGTCACTCAGTCATGCTAACAGAAGTGCATCTGTGACTAAACACTCTCTCTTGTGTTTGCAGATAAAGGTCAATGAGAAAGCCTTTATTTTCTGGAAGACATACTTGTGGGGAAGAAGGAACAGAAAAAATTAAGGGGACCAGCTCAGCAGTGCTGAACATTTCTGTGGTGAAACACAAAGAATCATTTCTTCACATATAGAGAACAGTAACTTAGAGAAGACAGATAAAATTCCATAGCATTAATCTGCACACTATTCGTGTCCATTAAATTTCATTGAAAACCCCGAAATTAACTGTGAGTGATTAGATTCCCTAAAATCACATGACTTTTTAAAACATTTTTTGCAGAGACAGAAGTGGATAGAAGTGAATGTATAACAGCAATAATCTGTGCTGAAAGTAACATGATGTTAGTGAAAAGTAGCCCAGTTTTGTTTCTTTTTTTGCTGGGCAACCTGCCTGATAGCTCCACTTCCTAACCCAACAATTACCCCATTTGTTCCTCTAAATGAAGAGCATGAGTCACAGTCATTCCTTCCTCAAGCCTGAGTGGCACCCTAAAGCCATTCAGTTTTCCAGCTCATTTTTTTCTCTTGGAGTAAATAGCTAGAGGCTTGGGTGTAGGCCTAGTTGGCTGCCATAACGGACTCCCTCCTTGCCCTAGCTTAATCTCACTCCTGTGGTATCTTAGATGTCATTAAATGCTGCTCTCTGTGAGAGGCTCTTACATGTTCCATCACAGGATCAAGTCTCTGGGCTTTCTGCAACATGATGTTCATCAACACAAACTACTTAATATTATGAAATTCTTCTGCTTCCTAAACAATTATCTTTCCAGGTCGTCATCTCCCACATTTAAAAAATGAAATAAATCCCATTTTATGTTCAGTCAAAAATTAGGACAGCAAACTATAAACTTTTGTCAGACGCAATTCCTAACAAATATGTGAAAATTAAATTTATTCAGAATAGGAAAATAGCATGCATTAAGAACATAATTCTGTTGTGTTAGAATGACATTGAAATTAAAATTATTTTTCCTAAAGGTTTTCTTTTCAATCATTTTTTTCAATCATTTTAGGTGTACTGAGTAAGTGTGACAGAAAAAAATCACCAACATTTCTGCCTTTTACACACAAACATTCATTGTACAGCAGTTCACTTCCCTTTACAATTAAAAGTAAGCAAGTCTATAATATATATATATATATATATATATATATATATATATATATATATATATATATATATGGGTCCCTATCTATTCACCGACAATTCATTTCACTGAAACTCATTTCGTCGACAGTTCATTTCGTCGACAGAAAGATGTGCCCCCTTCAAAAATTGTTCACCCCCCCTAACTATATATATCAACTCCAGGGTTGCACAACATTGGGGAAGGGGGCACATCTTTCTGTCGACGAAATGAACTGTCGACGAAATGAGTGTCAGTGAAATGAATTGTCGGTGAATAGATAGGGACCCATATATATATATAGTGAAAGAGTTACTGAATAGCTGGGTAACTACAGCAGAGCTAGTAAGAGAGATGGCTTGAAAGGTGCTTGGTGTGACATCTAGAAAGAGGAAGGAGGACAAGGAGACCTGGTGGTGGAATGAAGAAGTACAGGAGAGTATACAGAGAAAGAGGTTGGCGAGGAAGAAGTGGGATTGTCAAAGAGATGAAGAAAGTAGACAAGAGTATAAGGAAATGAGGTGCATGGCAAAGAGAGAGGTGGCGAAGGCTAAGGATAAGGCGTATGAAGAGTTGTATAAAAGGTTGGACACTAAGGAGGGAGAAAGGGACCGAGCTAGTAAAGATGTGCAACAGGTAAAGGTGATGAAGGATAATGAGGGAAATGTACTCACAAGCAAGGAGAGTGTGTTGAGCAGATGGAAAGAGTACTTTGAGGGGCTGATGAATGAAGAGAATGAGAGGGAGAGAAGGTTGGATGATGTGCGGGTAGGGAATCATGAAGTGCAGTGGATTAGCAAGGAGGAAGTAAGGGTAGCTATGAAGAGGATGAAGAATGGAAAGGCTGTTTGTCCAGATGGCATACCTGTGGAAGCATGGAGGTGTTTAGGTGAAATGGCAGTGGAGTTTTTAACTAAATTGTTTAATGAAATCTTAGAAAGTGAGAGGATGCCAGAGGAATGGAGAAAAAGTGTTTTGGTACCGATTTTTAAGAATAAGGGTGATGTGCAGGGCTGTAGTAACTACAGAGGGATTAAACTGATCAGTCACAGCATGAAGTTATGGGAAAGTGTAGTGGAAGCTAGGTTAAGAAGGGAGGTGATGATTAGTGATCAGCAGTATGGTTTCATGCCAGGAAAGAGCACTACAGATGCGATGTTTGCTTTGAGAGTGTTGATGGAGAAGTACAGAGAATGTCAGAAGGAGTTGCATTGTGTCTTTGTGGATTTAGAGAAAGCATATGACAGAGTGCCTAGAGAGGAGTTGTGGTATTGTCTGAGGAAGTCAGGAGTGTCAGAGAAGTATGTAAGAGTGGTACAGGATATGTACGAAGGTAGTGTGACAGTGGTGAGGTCTGCGGTGGGAGTGACAGATGTGTTTAAGGTGGAAGTGGGATTACATGAAGTTTCATCTCTGAGCCCTTTCTTATTTGTAATGGTGATGGACAGGTTGACAGATGAGATCAGACAGGAGTCCCAGTGGACTATGATGTTTGCAGATGACATTGTGATCTGTAGTGAGAGTAGGAAACAGGTGGAGGAGACTCTGGAGAGGTGGAAATATGCTCTAGAGAGAAGAGGAATGAAGGTCAGCAGGACTAAGACAGAATATATGTGTGTGAATGAGAGGGAGGATAGAGGAATGGTGAGGATGCAGGGAGTAGAGGTGGTGAAGGTGAATGAGTTTAAATACTTGGGATCAACAGTTCAGAGTAATGGTGGGTGTGGAAGAGAGGTGAAGAAGAGAGTACAGGCAGGATGGAGTAGTTGGAGAAGAGTGTCAGGAGTGATTTGTGACAGACGAGTACCAGTAAGAGTGAAAGGGAAGGTCTACAAGAGGGTAGTGAGACCAGCTATGTTATATTGGTTGGAGACAGTGGCATTGACAAAAAAGCAGGAGTCAGAGCTTGAAATGGCAGAGATGAAGATGTTAAGATTTGCACTGGGTGTGACGAGGATGGACAGGATTAGGAATAAGTATATTAGAGGGTCAACCCAGGTTTGAAGGTTTGGAGACAAAGCCAGAGAGGCAAGATTACATTGTTTTGGACATGTGCTGAGGAGGGATGCAGAGTATATTGGGAAAAAGATGCTAAGGATGAAGCTGCCAGGTAACAGGAAAAGAGGAAGGCCTAAGATAGGGTTTATGGATGTGGTGAGAGAGGACATGCAGGTGGTTGGTGTGACAGAGCAAGATGCAGGGGACAGGAAGAAATGGAAACAGTTGATCTGCTGTGGCAACCCCTGACAGGAGCAGCCAAAAGAAGAAGATATATATATATATATATATATATATATATATATATATATATATATATATATATATATATATATATATATATATATATATATATATATATATATATATATATATATATGTGTGTGTGTTTGTGTGCGTGTGTGTGTGTGTGTGTGTGTGTGTGTATTGCATTTTACTTTAGCATCTAGTAAGCTGTAAACTTTTGTCAGAGACTACTAACAACAAATAAGTACAAATTAGATTTCTTCAGAATAATAAATCTAACATGAATTAAGAATATAATTATGTTGTATTAGTATGACATTAGCATCAAAATATATTTGTCCCTAAAGGTTTCTTTTTCAATTATTTTAAGGGTACTAAGTAACTATGACATAATAAGTCACCAAACTCCTGATTCTTGCACACAAACATTAACTGTGTAGCTGTTCACTTCCCTTTAAAATTATAACCATGCACTGGACTAGGGGTACGATATCTTCCTGCATGGTTCACCAGTGTTGGCTAGTGGACTAGAAAGCTGCAGAGTAAGCCAGAGAAGGAGCTTCAGTGACTGTCAGCCAGCTCATATAAAAACTTGGGGTTTTCCATCACTCTACTGGACTCCACTACAGACTGGGAAATTGTAAAATGTCTCACATAAGCACATTGTCTGACACCATGACCCTGCTATAGCAGAACCATTACTTCTTCCTGAAATCTATTCCTGAGGATACACAATAACATTCTGCTGGCTGGGGAATGATAAACTTGCCCACATAAGTGGGTTGCCAAGGTGGACTAGATATAGCAGAACCATTATTTCTTTGTGGATTATTTTCCTCTGAAGCTATGACAACACAACCTCCTATTGGATGTCACTGCTTCTTTCTTTCTTTGCCCCTGGTGATCCAGTACAGGTGCCAAAAGCAATTCAGATAATTTCCTTCTCTGTTGCCATCAGTTACCACCAGACTCCCCCAGATGATAGGTCACTTCAGCATTGTTGTGCTCTAAGTGAAGTACTTCTTTGCACTGAACCTTAACTGTACCCAGGACTAATCCCTGCAGGACTCACTTTCCTTAATCCTAAAACTGACCTTCGCATGATAACCCACTTTGCCTCACCATATAATGATAGTGTAATCATGCCCCTTAGTCCTGCATACATCTACAGTTCTGGTTTTCATTGCAGCCTCCTGTGTAGGACCTAGTCAAAGCCCTTGCTGAAATCTCAGGTGAAGCATGTCAGTAAGTACGTCTTTATCAAGCATTCCGGTATCTCACTCATAAAACTCTATCAAGTGTGATTGGCACTTTCCCTTGAACACAAACCTATGTTTGTTATCCTGGATTTGGTTACCCTCCAGCAAAGTAACCAGCCTTTCTCATCAAGATTCCCTCCATGGATTTCTCTACGACTGCTATTAGGCTAACAGGACTGCAGTTCCATGGATTTTCCTGCTACTCCCACCGTACAAGGGAGCCACACTTGCTGCCTCGCATACCTTACAGACTTGTGCAGTCACCTGTAATCTGCTGAAAACTATCCTCACAGGATCTGCCAGCACACTGGCCAGGCTCTTGAGGGGTCTGGCAGGCAGCCAGATAGCTCATCTGGTAACTGCCATTCACCTTAATCATTATTATTTTTATTTAAGTTGCCATCTGCAGCTGAGATGTGCATTTGATTTGGAAACCAGTTTCTGATGCTGTATCATCATTAATTACCTTTGATGTTGTACTGAAACAGTTAACAGTTTGCTCTACATTAGTGAGGAATGGCTTCCGAGATGAGACCCACTAGTATTATTGATGACAGCTTGAATACCTGAATCAATAGAATAAATAGAGGTTATAGTTTTTCACTGACATAACATTTATTTCTTGGGGATTCTGTAGATTTATTTCATGTTCCCAAATGGCCTATAAGGGAAGTGTTCATTAATGACACCTGCTACATTACCAGGCAGAGTTATATGATTAACAGAAGAAATGAGAGGTCAAATCAGTGCATGTGTTACCCAGTCTGGCAATTGTAGTTAGATGAACTATAATTTATAGCAAACCACATAAACTGACTGCTGAATATGAGAAGAGTCCTACGTCTGTGAGCCAGTCGAGGTTGATATCTATACTAAAAATTAATTTGCCTGTTGCAGCAGTTGTGAATAACTGTGGTTTCATATATCTCAGTTATGCAATAGGCAAGTGAATTTGAGATATTTATGAACATTAGTGGTTAGATGGATTACTAATGCTTCCTTAGTTTCTGTTTTTGGTTACTAGTACTGTTGAAGATTGCAGTTTGTTGTTTTTGCAGACAACTGCACCTCTTTTTTTTCAGAACCAATGTCCTTCCTAAGTATTGAATAACCCATGTTACTTTGGATATTATTTCATTACTTCAAATGTGGGCTTTTAACCACTTTTGAGTAATAGCTAATGCACTTGGCTGTCAGAAATATAAAATAACGAGGAAATAATTTGCTTTTCTTGCATATGCATCTTGTATTATGGTGCATTATCTTAAGGCAGACCTTTCAACTGCCTCTTTTAGTCCTGATTTACCTTTGCATAGGATGTCCCTATTTTTGAAAGTATGTCCTTATTTTCAGGCTTAATCTACCCGTTCACAAAATTTCCTGAATTCACTTCATAACATGTGATTTTTCAAACTGGCTATTACACAGAAAACCATACTACATGACCAACATATTACATTTCCTTTTTTATGAAGCAAAATAAATGAGATTGTGTCAAAGACTTTTGCAATATAGTTCATTAAAGTCTACAGCTTTTACACTGTCTCCTTGATAATGTGCTCATATTTTTCCATCATTTTTCACACTTTTTTAAACATGTTTCTGAGTAGTATCCTACATTCATACTGGAAACAGGAAGAGTCATTAGCTATGTGCTATTCAGATTTATGCTAATAAGCTGTCCAGATTTGGGGCTGGATCTTCCAACTTTCCAAGGGTCTTTGTTCCTCTTTTCAATGTCTTCAGGTTGAGAAGTATGGGCACTGTACATAAGGAGATTTTGATTGTCAGGTAACACAGAGTTTTCTAGCGACATTCTGCTTTAGATTACCTATTAAGCAGGAGCGAAGTCAATATTTCATCTTTTTTAATAGGAGAGGGGTTGGCTGAAACTTTGGTATAACTATAATATATGTTTTAAAGACAGATATTTGGGCTTGATAAGTTATTGGTAATATCGTTTTGGTCATTACCATTGTGCATTTCCTAATCAGCGCAATTTTGTTGGTGATATATAGGAGAGCACTAAGGTGGACCATGTGATGTGAATGCAGAATGGAAGCTTGACATGCTGGCGTAGTTGATTTATGTGGGTTCCAGGCTTTAAGACTACTATACTAGTGATCAAAACTCTAAATGTCAATCACTAATGTGGGATTCCAGAGTTAGTGTTAGGAAAGATTGAGACTGTGCTGTCTTGATGATTTCACTCTACCCTTAGACAGTATAGGAGGCTCTATTGGCACTACTTCTCATATTATGGAGTAGAGAAGGCAAGTACACTGCAAAAAATACAATGTTTTTGGTGATTTTGTATACTTGACTATAGATCATAATAGAGTGTTTGTAATGAACTGTGACCAGTGTTTAATGAATGGATAAGATCTGTTGAACTTTCATAAGATATATGTGAATTGGTGTACAGTATCGTGAGTAATTATGGTGCTCATTATGCACTTATTTGCATGCTTTAAGTAAGAATCATGGATAATTATTTTTAAGATTTCACAGTATACCTGCTGTAGCACATATTAGTGATATATGCTAATGTTTCTATGAAAATAATCTAATTCTACCATTAGAATTAGTCTGAATATGAGTGAATTATTTTGCACTGTTACTATATGATGGCTTTTAGTTTACTATATAAAAACACACACACACACACACACACACACACACACACACACACGCACACACACACATGCATACCCACACACACACACACACACACACACACACACACACACACATATATATATATATATATATACTAAGTAAAACAGGTTACAAGCATTATGAAAGCAATCTAAGCAGTTTTATATGGTGGAATCAGAAGAAGGAATATTCTTAAGATGCACTACTGTCATGGCTTTAAGGGTGGTTATATTTAGTAAGAGATTTAATGGTAAATTGTTACCTGTACAGGTGCTGGATATATGGAGGTACGTGGTGAGCAAGAGGTACACCCAATCTATGGATTGAAACAATCAGCAACAACATTCAGAGCCACATTGTCAAGCTGTACAGAGTACCTGGCCATCATTGTAGGTGCTCCGTGCCAAGGACTGGCTAGGAACCAATCATATCGACATAACAAGTGATAAATCTGGTCTATCAGCCAGATGTTGTCATGAGTTTGGGTTTTAACAACAGTTGTTAGGAGCAGGCATGCAAAGCAGCCATGCTGTAAACAAACATTCACAGTGGGTCTACAGGAGCACCAGAACTGCACCCAATATCTCTACTACACTTACAGCCACATAATCTGGAAAGTGAGAGCATGAGACATGTAAAATCAGTAGCTCTTCACATGAAACATATACTAATCCAGGCTACAGCAGTCACTGCCTGCACTGACTATATCAGCTCACTCTAATAGATCACTTTGTGAACCACCTAGATATACTCATCTTGGGCTCAGTACTGTATTGCCGAGCATGGAGCAGGATGTCCTTGGAGTATTCTCATTCTTAACAATGATTGTACTGCCTTAAGCATCTGTTCTCCCAATATATGTCCAGTGTATGGACTAAGGCAATGGTTTGTAATCTTTGTAACTAATGTCAGGGGTCTATTCATCAGTAGCAACAAAATAAAATGTGCTTCCTTGGCAAGAAATTGGGCATGAGAAATGCAAATGTTGTATACACAATGCTAATACATAATTTCATAAATCTCTAAATGCTCACTGAGGAAAATGCCAACAGATGATTTTGATTCCTTTTCCCTGCATAGCCTCACAGTTGAACCTGAGCAGATCATTCATAAATCAATGACTATAAACCTACTAGACTATTTATCCATTTCCCCAACTATCAAGGAAGTAGTAAGTTTACTTACTGCCCTGAATCTTTGCTGGAGCAAAGAGCACCTAAATACCATGAGTTCCTCTTCAGGCACTTAGTGAACCCATTGTCTTCACAACAGTACAACCAGATTGCACGTAAGGCATGTAGCGTTTAGCTAGCTAAAGAAAAACAGTAAGGAGAGAGATTATGGTGACAAATGATATATTCGACAAAGAGTGTGAGTATACAAAGGGTTTGTTTTTAGATAGGGGCTATCCCATTGAACTATTGGAGAGAATATTGACTGAGGTAGTAGTGGGAAGGAAAACCAAATTTGCCCCTATATTAGGAAAGAAAGATTTAGGTAATTTACTAACAAACTCAGATATGACAAAAGGGGATGACATTTACAATTCTGGTATTACAATAACCTATGATGGAGAAGCAGGCATAGTAAGGAAAATTATAGAAAAACAATGGATGAATTTCTCTAAAATATCAGGCTTGGATTACATTTTTGAAAGGGAGGTAAAATATGCGTACCGGAAAGGCAACAATTTGAAGAACCTTTTAGAGAAAGGTGACCATAAACTCAGTACAGATAGGTACCCATCCGGTAAAAAGGAATGTTCAAATGTGGGAGCTGTAGTTATTGTTCCCACATTTTGACGGGTAATACACTGTACCTCAAAGCAAGGAATAGAAATATTTATTTAAACTCCTTTGTAAACTGTAATACAAGTGGAATTATTTACTTGGCTTTGTGTACAATTTATGATTCATGTTACGTTGGAAAGAGTGAGAGAAAACTGAAACAGACATTATATGAACACCTTTATGATATTAGAAGGAAACATGAGAACAATGCTTTATATAAACTCACTTGTGCTTGTAAAGGAGCTGATTTTAACTTTTTTGTACTTAAAACAGTGAGTATTGACCCAAGGTGTGGACCGTGGGAAACTAGAGTGGAGTATAGGGAATTATATGGACAAATAGTACTGGAAGCCCACAGACACCCAGGTTTAAACGATATGGTTTCAATAGCACCAGTACTAAAGCTGAGATCAGCTAAATTATAGTTTGTTTTTATTGCATGTTTTTCATAAACCAAAAATTATATATAAATAACATTTGATTATTTTAATGTATTTTATTTATTCATTGTTGTCATGGTTTTACATATGTATTTTTAAAAAATGGGTTTTATTGTATTTATTTTCTTTATTTCATGATTAGGCCATTTAATCATGGTGTGATTTAATAAGTGTTTTTATTTCCACTAGAAGAAATGAACAGGGTGATTTTTAACAATGTTATATGTAATTTGCATACTATTTATTGCTTTTAGAAATAAATTATTAACTATTGTTTTAATATTGAGTGGGAAAAGGGTTAACTGCATTTTACTAATTGATTCATGAATTTTATTGGTCAAGTTAGTTGATTGCTTAGTTATTTAAACTGTGTGAATAGTTGGCATGCTCATCTGAAGAAGTAGTTTGACGAAAACTTATTTTTGACTTTCAGCGTTAATGTGTGTTTAGTACATTTAATAAATCTTCTTTGGCTTGCAACCAGATTGGATCGTTGTGCTTACATTTTTAGTTTATTGGTGACTTTGAGCATGTTCCGTGGATTTTGTTTTTTATTTCCAACTTTTTTCTTATTTTTGGGCCGATCCCGTTTGCTGCCTAATGCTTAAACAGCTGAAATCGGCCAAAAAAAATAAAAGTTATTTTTTATAATTTTGCAACTATTTCTCATGCCAATGGCCATATATTTGGCCATTGGCATGCCTACTACATTGAATACATACTTTCTTTAGAGCTGTCATGCCTCTGTTTTGTAATTTGCAGAAATGTATTCGGTTAGTAACCGAATACATTTCTGCAGGTTACACTATTCCTGCACAGATGCCTGCCTGCTTCCTGGATCACTAATTCACCTTATCTGCATGGTTTTCACCAGCAAATGAGGTAATTAGCATATAGCAGTGGTGTCTGTGCAGGAATAGTGCAGGAGCGCTCGTGCACGTTCACGGAGCTCGTTCCTGGATCACTCATTGGCCATATTGCGTGCAGCAGCTCTTGCACTATTTCTGCACTCTGTGCAGAGCTTGCTGAATCCAGGGTTTTTTCAATTAAAGTTATTTTCTTACCTTAGTGCCACTTTGGTTTATTCATTTTATGAGTGTACTATGACAAACACAAATAATTTACTCAGCACAAAGTTGTGTAACATATACTCACTAGATAAGCATTTAATTTTACCAGTCACACAGAAATGGTTTTGGTGGAATTTGACTTCCAAATATTCTGAGCTGTCAGAAAATATTATGCCTAATTTAACAGTTTGCCCATTGTTATAGTCATTTTGTCTTAAATTCTTAAGAGTTGAGGTGAAACACTAATAAAATGAATAGTTCTTATAATTCAAAGACTGCCTACACTGTGAAACCAGGGGATGGAAACTAAATAAAACCTTATTTTCAGAGCTGAATATTAAACAGAAATTTTCAGCATTAAACTGTGGAATCATGGTCACATATTTGGACAACAATCTCCCCTTACACACCCTCAACAGAAGTTTTGCCAACTTCCCTACCTTGTAAATTAGGAACACCTTCATGTCTTCAGTACAGACCTGATAATTTGACTCTGGAATAGGTGTATTCATGATAGCCATTGGAAGATGACAAAAAGACAGATTTATATGGGGTGCATCCTTCACCAGAACTCCTGCTTGACAAAGTTAACATAACGGGCTTCAAAGAAGTCTTGTCTTGCTAAATGTCAACGGTATGAAAACATTTTTTAGTTTCAGTACTAGGAATAGAACCCAAACCATTTCTTAAATTTTAGGTGAAGTTAGTCTAGGCAAGCAATAACTTATGAACAGTATAACGAATATGACATGCAGTATTGTAAAACAGTTTGGCTTGCTGTGTCTTATTCTCAGTAATCTGATATCCAAACTGGTTGTATCTACCATATCTAATTTTAAATTGTGCTGCCCCAAACCTTTTCAGAGAAGGCTTTAATGCATTGATGATACATGATACATAAAGGATTAGTGTAGCTACTGATATTTAGAGTAGGAAAAGCATATCCTGATCTTGCATTTAAATAAACTGAGTAGAGCAACATTGGTTTTATGCAACATTTTAAAAAGAGGGCATCTTTAAACTTAGTGAAGTGGATGTGTCCTGCATAAAGTTGTTTAGTCTATGACCACAAGTAAAGAATGAGATGGGGAAATTCGGCTTCTAACCTCAGAACAATTGAGTTTTGTACAGCATAATAAATTCAGAATATAGTAACTGTTGGAAGTTTTATGGAAGATTTTTAGATGACATATGTATTTTATGGACTAACACAGAAACTGTTTTAAAAGATTTTATTGCATATATTAATGAGACCACCACTTTTTTAAGGTTCACATATGAATTTAATAAGGAATATATGAATTCTTTAGATATAAAAATAGAGAAAAAGAATGGATTTTTCACTTCTAAAATACATTGTAAGAACACTTTTTCCAACACCTACTTGCACTTCACCAGCACCCATCCACCACACCAGAAGAGGGGTGTGGTGAAGGGTCAGCTGGTGAGGGCAAGTAGAATGACTTCTGAGGATGATATATTCGACAAAGAGTGTGAGTATATAAAGGGTTTGTTTTTAGATAGGGGCTACCCCATTGAATTATTGGAGAGAATATTGACTGAGGTAGTAGTGGGAAGGAAAACCAAATTTGCCCCTATATTAGGAAAGATTTAGGTAATTTACTAACAAACTCAGATATGACAAAAGGGGATGACATTTACAATTCTGGTATTACAATAACCTATGATGGAGAAGCAGGCATAGTAAGGAAAATTATAGAACAACAATGGATGAATTTCTCGAAAATATCAGACTTGGATTACATTTTTGAAAGGGAGGTAAAATATGCGTACCGGAAAGGCAACAATTTGAAGAACCTTTTAGAGAAAGGTGACCATAAACTCAGTACAGATAGGTACCCATCCGGTAAAAAGGAATGTTCAAATGTGGGAGCTGTAGTTATTGTTCCCACATTTTGATGGGTAATACACTGTACCTCAAAGCAAGGAATAGAAATATTTAAACTCCTTTGTAAACTGTAATACAAGTGGAATTATTTACTTGACTTTGTGTACAATTTGTGATTCATTTTATGTTGGAAAGAGTGAGAGAAAACTGAAACAGAGATTATATGAACACCTTTATGATATTAGAAGGAAACATGAGAACAATGCTTTATATAAACACATTTGTGCTTGTAAAGGAGCTGATTTTAACTTTTTTGTACTTAAAACAGTGAGTATTGACCCAAGGTGTGGACCGTGGGAAACTAGAGTGGAGTATAGGGAATTATATGGACAAATAGTACTGGAAGCCCACAGACACCCAGGTTTAAACAATATGGTTTCAATAGCACCAGTACTAAAGCTCAGATCAGCTAAATTATAGTTTGTTTTTATTGCATGTTTTTCATAAACCAAAAATTATAAATAAATAACATTTGATTATTTTAATTTATTTTATTTATTCATTGTTGTCATGGTTTTACATATATATTTTTTTAAAAATGGGTTTCATTGTATTTATTTTCTTTATTTCATGATTAGGCCATTTAATCATGATATGATTTAATAAGCGTTTTTATTTCCACTAGAAGAAATGAACATGGTGATTTTAACAATGTTATATGTAATTTGCATACTATTTATTGCTTTTAGAAATAAATTATTAACTATTGTTTTAATATTGAGTGGGAAAAGGGTTAACTACTCTTTACTAATTGATTCATGAATTTTATTGGTCAAGTTAGTTGATTGCTCAGTTATTTAAACTGTGTGAAAAGTTGGAAATAAGCTTTTAAACCCAAATCAGCATTTTGCCATAACAGTC
Organism: Protopterus annectens; assembly: GCF_019279795.1. Lineage (NCBI taxonomy): Eukaryota > Metazoa > Chordata > Ceratodontiformes > Protopteridae > Protopterus > Protopterus annectens. The sequence goes on from NC_056731.1 coordinate 440,752,115, forward strand.
AATGGCATGCATAAGACAACAATACCAGGGAATAATGGTTGCTAAGGAGGAAGGCTGAGTGTGAGTGTGGTAACTATAAATTAGCATTCTCTTTTATGCAAATGAGGGGATTGATACTGAACCACAGATTTTTTCTCAGTGTTAGCTTACACCCAACTGTGTAGATGCAGCAACACCATTGTATAAGTGTAAGAGGTGGATGACCTCATAAGGGGGAGTGTTATACATGCTGTAAGCTTAATGGAGCTCTGTGGCCCATGTTTGCCCTTAGCTAAGCATGCTAAGGAATGGGGTATGTCTGAGGCTGCCTAGCAATGTTTACATTGCCTAATCAGGTGTGCATGCCATGCACCAGGTTTTAAACAAAAAGAAAGAAAAACAGGAAATAGCAGCTCTGTTCACATCTGAGCAGTTGGTATGCGCGCTGTGCCTTGAGGCTTAAACATGACGGCAATGGGAAGGGAAAATAGCAGTAGGAAGGCAATCAAGGAGAACTAACATAGCTGGCAGGTGAACTGTATCAGAATCACCCAATTACACACATGGAACAACCTAGCACACTACTATAAACTATACAAACACCTTCCAGTCTGTTTTACCCCACAAACTCTACACCACCAGTGTACACAGATGGGGGGAAATTTTATCTGACAAAACTAACAAAATGTTAGGGGCTGCTGTTGCTCTCATACATCAATATATGCAACAGGCTGAGGGTGGTGAGGATGTGAATGCTGACGACCCACCCACAGTGAGGAGGAGAAGAGTGTACAGAGTCGGGGTAATCTACCAGGGGATACATGACCTGGAGATAGTGGAGTCCTATAGGGTGGACAGGGACATTCTACAGCAAATTGTTGAGCTGTGCTGGCCATGCCTCACACACAGAACCAACAGAGGGGAACCCATCCTAGTGGATACCAAGGTATTTGTAGGCTTAAGAATACTAGCCACAGGTACCTTCCAAAGGGCAACTGGGGATATCATGGGGATCTCACAGGCATCAGCATCCAGGGTACTCCACCAGTTCCTGGATGACATGTCAGCACAGGCCAGTGAGCACATATATTTCCTCAACACCCGTGAGGTATTGACCAGCAATATGCATCTCTTCCACCAAATAGCAGAATACCTTGAGGTAGTGGGTGCTATAGACTGCATGCACATACTCATCAAAGCACCACCCAGCGAGCGGGGTAGGGTCTACATAAACCGCAAGGGCTTCCCCTCCATCAACTGCAAGATCATGTGCGATGCCCAGGGCATTATCCTGAATGTGTGTGCTGGCAGTCCTGGAAGCTATCACAACTCCCACATCTGACATATGATACAGCAGTACCAGGCATTTTCCAGTGGGGACATCCCATATGGCCACCTAGTGGGGGATGTTGGATATGCACTGGAGCCATGGCTGATGACACCCCTCAGAAATGCACACACACCTGAACAAGAACTCCATAATGAGGCACACCCACAAACCAGAATCATAATAGATAGTGTGTTTGGGATGCTCAAGTCATGGTTCCACTTCCTGGACATATTCGGTGGAGCCTTCCAGTACTCTCCAGCTACATCTACACAGATGTTCATAGTATGAGTCATGCTACACAATATGATCCTGGGGAAACAGCTGCAGCAGGAACAGCATGGGGCAAGGCCACACAACCCCCCACTATTTCCAAGGTCATCACAGGCACAGAGGGACTTGGAGGAGTAACTACCTGAGCCTGTCCATGTAGGCAGAATGAAGTGTGCCCAGTATACCCAGGCCTTGACAAAGAGACAATGCATAACACATACACTGACACTGTAGGGACCCTGGGAATGACAGCTCTCTCTGACTCACACATACAGTACAAGGGATGCCAAACATGACACTACCTGTGCTTTACCATGTGTAGGGAGTGTACTATGTGGATCAGACATAATCAGCCCTCCAGCACTGTCCTCAATACTGGCACAGCCACAAGGTAAATCAGTCTTCTTATCAATTGCTGAATGGAGTAGTATGTTCTGATAGTTGTATCTATGGTATGGATGTGAGCATGCAAGGGAATCAGGTGGCTGAATGGGATGGCAGCAGATAGTAGACACCTATATGGGCAGCATGAAATCCATAACAAATACTGCTGTCAACATACTAGACAGTACTAGACAAGGTGACAAATCCCACTGCAGTACATGTGGTGGCCCAAATGTGTGTCCATAGGACACACACATGCATGTCAGTGAGGCTCACATACCTACCACCAACCTCAGCCAGCAGGACAGATGTAGATGACCATAAAGAAAGGCTGGGCTAAGGCCTCTAATTGATGGAAATGGTTAACAGCCCCCCTTCAGACATACACAGACAGACTACAACAGGTCTGGCAGTTGTATGTTAGTTCTGAAGGGTAAGAAGTCTGAAACTGAAATGTAGGTCAATAAAACCTAAGACCTGTACTCTACTGATATGCCTCCAGTCTGCATGATAGGTCAGAATACAGTATGAAATGGAAGCCAACAGAGTACCTGAAATACCAGTACAGTCATAGCAAATGTTTAAAGTCATCAAGTGTGCCCCGCCCCCACAATCCTATGTAGAAATGCAGTAACATGTAAGTGTGAGGTGTAATAACAGTGGAGGATATAATACCCGAGCTGGGCCAAGGTGTAATAACAGTGGAGGACAGATTACCCGAGCTGGGCCAATCTACAGGATAGATTGTTGCATGTATACAATATGCAGAGGGCCATGTGTTAGGTTGTCATGTGTTTAATATTGTCTGGAAGTGGTCAGCATGTAGGCATGGAGGGTTGTGTCTTGTGGCTTCTGGGCAGTACTGTGGATGACAGGGTCATGTTCCGATAACTGCAGTGCCAACCACAATGCTTCTCAGCAATACCCATGTCAGCAGTTGTCCATACTCATTGTTCAGATGTCAATATCTGTCACTGTCTGAAAGATGGACATGCCATAAATGTGGGCCCATACATTCACCAGTACAGAGGTGGAAGTACCCTAGACAGAGTGCACAAAATGTAACTGTCAACTGCACACACCTTTGGAATTGTACATACAGGTTAGCAGCACATTAGTTGTCCATGTAGTATGGAATATGGATGTATTCTGGACAATCACTGGCAGACCACAAAAGGCACAGTTATGAAGTAATGAGAGACTGCCTATGTCCCTGCACAAGGCAGCATAAGGGGAATGTCCAAGATATATCTGTGAGTCAGCTGCAAGTAGCTTCCATATCACACATGCACTCAGCTCACCCCACCATCAGCCACAGGTTTATCACAGGTCATATCCTTGCTGTTAGGAATGAGTACAGTATGACCCACTTCTGTATGGGAATACTCACAGAATGCAGCATGCTGAAGAGGTGTCCTATGCAGGTGTGTCTCTAGCTGTAAGCAGTACCCTGCATGCATCCAGACCAATGGGTCAATATGTACAGGAACTATTGCCATTAACACCTTGCACACTTACCCTGTTATCCACTGGCTCACAGCATGGGAATGTAGGAGTGACAGAATGCACTGGCCTGCTACAGATGGCCTGCATCACTACCAAATGGCCTACAGCACTCTGTCAAATGCCTGTGCTTCACCTGTAGTGCCAATGTATGGTATCTCATGGGGTCCCAAATAACAAACTGACACAGTCAACAGAACACAAATGCAAGGCCATGTTGACAAATCTCAGTAGCATGCCCCCCATGTCCTACTGCATGAACTGTGGACCAATCCATAAATACCGCTGGGATGAAGGGCCAGCTATAAGGATACTTCCCAGATATCGCTCGCATAATGTTAGGACGAGGATAGAATAACAGAGTGGGGGGAGTGTAGATGCATGGACGTCATGGAGATTGTGAAGTCTGAAACTCTGATGTGTGCCCATACTAACCCTGCCTGCAAACCCAGTAATGGGTGGCTATAAACCTGCTCATAAACCACAATGTGAAGGGGAACTGACCAAGATATATCAGCCCTGCCTCTGGGTAAACTGGGTGAATCTGTACAGCTGAGAGGTATGGCCACAGAAGGATATAGCCATTCTGTTAAGTTGATGTATGTACAAGAAGGGGATCCTCAGCCACCATACTACCAAGGTACTGGACCATTTACATAGACCCATCAGCAAGTGTCTGTAGCTACCCTTCCAGAATGGCAGGAGTCTGCAAGAATGTGTAGGCTGCGGACCACAATACTGGACTCAGCTTCATTCATCTTGTATTTCCCAGTAAATAACTGTGAGCAAATAACTATATCTGTCAGTAGTCAATAACATAATATATCACAGTATAAAACAGTACATATGTCTGAATATCTCTAACACCAACCATGTAACACAAGCAACACAGACAGCAATAATTACAGTATCCCCCTATCTGTCACCCATTGTGATTCCATATTGTCAACCTATCTACAGATATCCTGCAGAAACAGGTTGCTATCTGTAGGTTGAGAACACCAAACCCTGGACTGGAGTACAACCCTACCTGCAATAGATTCACACACTCAATACAGAAGGTCATACTGGGCATGCTCCTACACTTAGAGAAATGAAACCCATGTCTGACAACACAGTGGACGATACACATATATAATTTGCAGATGTCTGTGCACAAACACCAAATTGTGCACTATTTATGCTTCACACACACATTGGATAGGAATACTCACACATATCCAAGGCCAACACACTATAATATGTCAAACATACACACACAGAGATGTGGGGAAGAGTGAGACACACAGTGACAGATAAAATTCCATTATGAGGCCTGTCCCACCCAATACCCATCCAATTGTGTGTGTGTGTGTGTGTGTGTGTGTGTGTGTGTTTCCAGAGGAATGATTTATGGCCCATTTACACACACTGCACTTCTCATTGCCCATGTTAGCACTTTTGCTGATGTCAGTCACCTTGAAATAAACCATCAGCAAAAGCTCAACTCTATAAGCTCCGTGCCACTCACAATAACTGTGTAATACATGTAGTCTAACAAACTAGTTAGGTAGGATTTCTAATCCCAGACATGGCAACTGTGATAATGTGTGTGTATGTGGAGGTAAATGATTTTGAGGCCATTCACACTCACTACAACTGCCATTGCCCACTTTAGCATGCCTGCTGATGTCAGGCACCTTGAAGTAACCGTTTGGCCAAGTCTCAGCCCTATAAACTTAGTGGTGCTTGTGATAGCTGCGTAATACTGTAGTGTAGCAAACTAGTTAGGTAGGCATTCTAATCCCAAACATGGCAACTGTGATAATGTGTGTGTGTGTGTGTGTGTGTGTGTGTGTGTGTGTGTGTGTGTGTGTGTGTGTGTGTGTGTGTGTGTGTGCGCGCATGTGTGTGTACATTTGTGTTTGGAGATGAATGATTTTGAGGCCATTCACACTCACTACACATGCCATTCCCCTACTTTAGCACACCTGCTGATGTCAGTCACCTTGAAATAAACCTTTGGCCAAATCTTAGCCCTATAAGCTCTGTGGCACTCACGATAACTGTGTAATACTGTAGTTTAGCAAACTAGTTAGGTAGGAGTTCTAATCCTGGTCCTGGTCCTGGCAACTGTGAAAATGTGCGTGTTTGTGTGTGAGTGTGTGTGTGTCTTTGTTGGCATCTGATTATGTGGTCATTCACACTTACTGCACTTCCCTTACCCCTTCTTTAGCTCTGCAGCTGATGTCACTCACCTTCAAAGATACATTTGGACAACTCTCCAACATATAAGCTCCATGGTGCTTGCGATAACTGCATAATACCAAAGTGTAGTAAAATTCATTAGATGGGAGTTCTAATCCTGGTCCTGGCAACTGTGGTAATGTGTGTGTTTGTATGTGATTCTTTGTTGATACCTGATTTTGTGGTCATTCACACTTACTACACTTCCCTTACCCCTCCTTTAGCTCTGCAGCTGATGTCACTCACCTTCAAAGATACCTTTGGACAGGTATCCAACATATAAGCTCCGTGGCACTTGCGATAACTGCATAATACTATAGTACTATAGTACCAATACATAGCTAGGCAGGGGTTTGAAACTCAGAACTGGCAAGTGTGTGTATGTGAGTGTGTGTCATCAGTATCCTGTGTGGGTGTTGGTGTGA
>NC_056731.1:440763231-440930731 GCF_019279795.1 Protopterus annectens
CACCCACTCCATCCTGCCTGTACTCTCTTTTTCACCTCTCTTCCACACTCACCATTACTCTGAACTATTGATCCCAAGTATTTAAACTCATCCACCTTTGCCACCTCTACTCCTTGCATCCTCACCATTCCTCTATCCTCCCTCTTATTCACACATATATTTTGTCTTAGTCCTGCTGACCTTCATTCCTCTTCTCTCTAGAGCATATCTCCATCTCTCCAGGGTCTCCTCCACCTATTCCCTACTCTCACTACAGATTACAATTTCATCTGCAAACATCATAGTCCAAGGGGACTCCTGTCTGATCTTGTCTGTCAACCTGTCCATCACCATTGCAAATAAAAAAGGTCTCAGAGCTGATCCTTGTTGTAATTCCACCTCCACCTTAAATGCATCTGTCACTCACCACAGACCTCACTGCTGTCACACTACCCTCGTACATACCCTGTACCACTCTTACATACTTCTCTGACACTCCTGACTTCCTCATACAATACCACAACTTCTCTCTAGGCACCCTATCATATGCTTTCTCTAAGTCTGCAAAAACACAATGCAACTCCTTCTGACCTTCTCTGTACTTCTCCATCAACACTCTCAGAGCAAACATTGCAACTGTAGTGCTCTTTTCCGGCATGAAACCATACTGCTGATCACTAATCATCATGTCCCTTCTTAACCTAGCTTCCACTACTCTTTCCCATAACTTCATGCTGTGACTGATCAATTTAATCCCTCTGTAGTTACTACAGCTCTGCACATCACCCTTATTCTTAAAAATCGGTACCAAAACACTTTTTCTCCTTTCCTCAGGCATCCTCTCACTTTCCAAGATTTCATTAAACAATCTAGTTAGAAACTCCACTGCCATTTCACCTAAACACCTCCATGTTTCCACAGGTATGTCATCTGGACCAACAGCCTTTCCATTCTTCATCCTCTTCATAGCTATACTTACTTTCTCCTTGCTAATCCATTGCACTTCATGATTCACTATCCCCACATCATCCAGCCTTCTCTCCCTCTCATTCTCTTCATTCATCCACCCCTCAAAGTCCTCTCTCCATCTGCTCAACACATTCTCCTCGCTTGTGAGTATGTTTCTCTCCTTATCCTTTATCACCTTTACCTGCTGCACATCTTTTCTAGCTCGGTCCCTCTGTCTAGCCAATTGGTACATATCCTTTTCTCCCTCCTTAGTGTCCAAACTTTCATACAACTCTTCATATTCCTTATACTTAGCCTTTGCCACCTCTCTCTTTGCCATGCACCTCCTCTCCTTATAGTCCTGTCTACTTTCTTCATCTCTCTGACAATCCCACTTCTTCTTTGCCAACCACTTTCTCTGCATACTCTCCTGTACTTCCTCATTCCACCACAATGCCTCCTTGTCATCCTTCCTCTGTCAGGATGTCATACCAAGCACCTTTCTAGCCATCTCTCTTACTAGCTCTGCTGTAGTTACCCAGCTATTTGGTAACTCTTCACTGCCACACAGTGCCTGCCTTAACTCTTCCCTGAACTCCACCTCACAACTGCACTTTCCCTGGTCACCACTTTACAGTCTCCAATCTCCTTCAAACTGGCCCTCCTACATAAGATATAATCCACCTGTGTGCATCTTTCTCCACTCTTGTATGTCACCCTGTGCTCCTCCCTCTTGTTAAAATACGTATTTACCACAGCCATGTCCATCCTTTTCACAAAATCCACTACCATCTGACCTTCTGCATTCATTTGCTTAACACCATACCTACCCATCTCTTCCTCATCCCCTCTGTTCCCTTCACCAACATGCCCATTGTAATCTGCTCCAATCACCACTCTCTCACCCTTGGGTACAGTCATCACCACTTCATCCAACTCACTCCAAAATTTTTCTTTCTCATCCATCACACACCCAGCTTGCGGAGCATATGCACTAACAATGTTCATCATTACACCATCAATTTCCAGCTTCATAAACATCACTCTATCCGACACTCTTTTCACATCCAAAACACTCTTAGCATACTGTTCCTTCATGATAACTACTACGCCATGTGTCCTCCCATCTACACCATGATAAAACATTTTGAACCCACCTCCGATACACCTAGCCTTACTCCCCTTCCATCAGGTCTCTTGCACACAAAATATACCAACCTTCCTTCTGTCCATCATATTGGCTAGCTCTCTCCCTATACCAGTCATACTACCAACATTCAAACTTCCATCGCTCACTACCACAGTCCTAGCCTTTCTCCTCTCTTCCTGCCTTCGGCCATGCCTTCCCCCTCTTCTTCTCCTTCAGCCAATAGTAGCCCAATTTCTGCCAGCACCCTGTTGGCTAACAGTACTGGTGGCGGTCGTTGTTAACCCGGACCTCGACTGATCCTGTATGTAAATATTTACTGCTGTCCGCATGAATAATTTGGCGGAGTTTACGCCAGATTCCCTTCCTGATGCAACCCTCCCCATTTATCCGGGCTTGGGACCAGCACAAAGAAATGCACTGGCTTGTGCATCACCAGTGGCTGGGTTAATTACAGACCAAGTAATACATTAAATTACATGCTTAAATGTTTCACATACCTTTTTCTTTTGGGGGGGTTGTTGTATATTCAAACATAAGTGTTTTGGTTTGGTTGTTGTCTCACTCTGTGTCATTTTCACTCTCTCTCTCTCTCTCTCTCTCTCTGTAGTACAAAGATTGTAGTGGGTTTAATTAAGTGACAGCATGGCTTTTGTAGGTGATGGTCATGACTGGGTGATGGCCTATGCACCAATCAATGTTCCCCACTTGCTAATTGCATGCAGAACAGCTGTGTAGGTCTTCCTATTGCCAATGTCATGGCAACTCACTCCTATAAATGTGTACTTCCTGTGGTCATTGTCCCTTTACCTTGCCTATAAGGAACACATCCTTTCTGTGTGTGGGCAGCAGTGTTACAGACAGCAGGTGAGAATATCTCCTACAACACGACATGTGGACCTAGGCAAACTACAGGTTTATGTAAGGTTCCAGAAATAGGGACAGAATGCGAGTATCAATGTTATATGCTTTGAATACTGCTAGTTTAACAGGGTTTGTGTGTAATTGTTAGTTCTGCATATCTTGCAGTCTGACAATGTTATGTGTCTGCATAGCTCTCAACTGTAGGACCATCCACATAATGGCCAGGGTTGGGCGACTATGCTTAGTGTTTTCCCCAAACAGGTGTTGTCCTTAACAAATCATTGCCATACTCTGTTGACTGCTATCGGCAACTGGAAACATGCATTAGTGTTTGTGACTTCATATCCCTCAGGAAGGATATGTTGCAAACAGTCCTGCAATGCCAGCAACTTTCACAGTGTATAAGTGCAATATATCAAATATGGCCCTCTGTTTGTCTGTGTGTTTTCCACTAATATACCAGGTTTTGTCCAGATGTCACGCAGTAAGAGGTTGATAGGTATGGACTATTATTATTTAGTGCTGACATTCCTGCTATCATCCCAGTGATGTTGTGGACTCCCACTCATGTTGTGGGTTAGGGCCATAAATATGGGCCATAGGCTAGACAACATGTGTGACTGTGTACAGTCAAGAGGTCAGTGTATAGTAAACACTGTTTTATACCCATGTAACACATTTTCGGGGGGGGGGTACGTGTTTGACTCTTAGGCTGTTAGTACATGTGAGAGATATTACTAATAAAAACATAAAAGGTATGTAGCTGTACTTTTTGATACCATGGTGATGAGGACAGTGGTGGGTTAGAGGTTACTGTTTGGCACACAGTCTGTTTGTCAATTTGATAGACCAGTTTGAATTGAAGCATTATGTAAAGGATTACTTTACATTGTAACATTTCATACTTTCCCCACTAGGTGGTTACCCAAGGAGTGTAATTGGAGGTGGTTGACTTAATCATGTAATTGAGTGTTGATTGATTTTTGTATTCAAGGCAAGTGTGTTTTGTACTGTTGTACTACTTGAAGGCTTTTGACATAACATCAGTGTCTGATACTTTGCGTGGCTAGCTTTGTTTGCCACCTGTCCCTCTGTGCAAGGCATGGTCATTGTTTGGCCAGTTGTGGCCTACTCATAACCCTCACCTGTACACATTTTTCCATAATGTCCAGATGTTGGCATCATAACTTTTGTGTGTTCCTCCTTAATTAGGTTTCTTTCTGGCAAAAAGTTGAGGATTGGACTCATTCAATGATGACAAACATTTGACTGTAAGACTCCAGATCCTTCAGAAAAGTAATGCTACTGCAAAACCTCTAGTATTCTATCAGCTTTCTGAGATTGTAAGATAATATTTATAATCAGTTCCTGTTTGTCCACCACCATGTTATGCTTTGTCCATATTTTTGCTTATAACAGGTTGAGAGGTATGGTACTGATGACGACAATTCTGAAAATTGGAAAATGTCCTGAAATGGTAGGAGCAAGAATATATGATATGTTTCCTTTAATATTTGCATAATTCAGTTATGTTGTATTTTACACACCTACATGTTGTAAGAAATGGCATAAACAATTAAAATAGTACAGAAATAAACCTTTTTGTGAAAATGATGGTGTTATATGTGTTTTTAATGCAAACATTCTTATTTGTGCAAACATATCATACTTTGGTCATTTGATAAGGTGGCAGCTGTAGGATTACTGGCTGTTTGGGTTTCACTGTGCTCTCTTTAGTCATTTCAATTAATTGCCTAAGAGATTGCTGTATGTCTGGCCACTGTGTAAGACCTATCATGATTATGTAGCAGCAGAGTGTGTACTTGTTATTTGGACTGGGTACATGTGGGGTCAGCAGATGAATGTCCCATAAAACCCCAGCATTCTAGCTACAGGATATGTAGGGGTATTGTGTGACTCTCATGAGGGATATATCTATCCACACAGCCATTGTACTGTGGTGTTTGCTAGGCTTACCAGTATTTATCTGCAAGTGTGTTGTTTATTCATATATATATATATATATATATATATATATATATATATATATATATATATATATATATATACATATATATATATATATATATATATATATATATACACACACACACACACACACACACACACACACACACATATAGAGCAAGCATTCACAGATATATATTTACACATGTATATATATATATATTGACATGTGTGTGTGTGTGTGTGTGTGTGTGTGTGTGTGTGTATATATATATATATATATATATATATATATATATATATATATATATATATATATATATATATATATATATATATATATATATATATATATATATGTATATATCTTATTTGAATGTTTACTGCTTCCACAATATACATACCCTATAGTACAGTGATTGTCCTGCAAGATATGTTCATGAAATCATCCTGAAGTCTTACAGCTTCCATGGATTAATGGTTATGTGCTGTGACTATATTGTATATGTTGCTGGGTTCAAAACCAGCAAAGACTGTTTATTTTTGCTGGGCAGAACAAGGGCTCATGGAGAGAGGGTGTTTCATGCATTTTAAAGCAGCTTTAAGTGGTTTGTGCAGGTTTGCACAAAGCTACGTGGAGCTAACACATGGTTAAATGTACAGGCATTTAAACTGTGTGGGTTTGTCTTGGCGGCAGTTACCAATGTGCAAATCCAGTTAGGTATGATAACTACTGTTTACCTATTCTGTGTTTGAGCATATATCAACTAGTTTGCCCGCCGTTTAGTGATGGTAATACACTGTTAAACGTATAGGTGCTCTATTGAATGTTATGTTTGACTAAACAACCATAGAATCTGCAGCTCAGGTTGTGTAGTGGTATGGTCTCTGAGTGCAGTGTCCTGGGTTCAAGACCTGGGGCTGCTTGCTTTTTCATTAATGTTACATGACTGGACTGCATGATAGGTTAGGCAAAGCAAGAGTAACTTGTAGAACTCAGATGGTGCAGTGGTATGGTTGCTGACTGTAGTGTATAGGGTCCTGGGTTCAAGACTTGATTAGTTTTGTTGCTGGCCACAACAACGGCTGATGGTGAGAGGATGATTAAGGCACTTTAAAGCAGCTTTAAGCAGGTTTGCATAATGCTAAACATTGCTAAAATATGGTTACTTTGTTGTAGCGTTGCTTAGAGTGGCACTTACTCCCGCTAAACCCCGTGCTAATTTCTTTGAAAGAAAAGCAAAAGCGGTGATAGGAAAGTGGTACAAAAAGGAGCACACAGAGGGAAAAACAAGTTGAAAGATGGATAGAGATGTGGAAGACGGGAGTAGAGAAGGTCCATAGCTGCCCATTTCCCCTACAGCAATAGCTGTGCATATGTATTTAATTTTGAGGTGAATTTGGATACATATTTTTTGGTGGTATTATTGTTGCAGATAGTATGGGGGTGAGACAGATGAATGAACAACTATTTGTTATTACATTGCTCACAACTGTTCTGTACATTATAGTCTACTCAGTACTCTCCAGATATGACCTGAAATTGCAGCTACCTATGGGCTTGGGGTTGGCCAGTGGGTGTTGTACACAGTTACCAGTTCAAACTTCCTACACCTAATATATGCCTGTACTTACCTGCCGGACCTGTGGAAAAATTGGGTTAACACTACCTGACTGTTTCTACACATTAACAGGGTTCGGCTTTGATATGTGCAATCATACTGCATGTGTGTATGCTAATGTCATAGTCCACCTTCATTTTTGTACAGCACCATGGATGCTGGGGACAGTGACCAATAGCCATGACAGCGTGACACTTGCGGGACATTTTTTGGGGAAAACTAAGTTGTCTATGTAATTTTTTGGCTGGCCAGTGTGTGTTCTACACAGTGTATAAGAAACACATCCTACGGTTAATATTCAGCTGCCTTACCTGCCAACGCTGTGGGAAAATGTGTGTTTACACTACCTGACTGTTTGTAACATCATCATCATCATCTTCTTTTGGCTGTTCTCGTTAGGGGTCACCACAGCGGATCATCTGTTTCCATTTCTTCCTATCCTCTGCATCATGCTCTTTCACACCAACCGCCTGTATGTCCTCTCTCACCACATCCATAAACCTTATCTTAGGCCTTCCTCTTTTCCTCTTACCTGGCAGCTCCATCCTTAGGATCCTTTTCCCAATATACCCAGCATCCCTCCTCAGCACATGTCCAGACCAATGCAATCTCACCTCTCTTGATTTGTCTCCAAACTGTCCAACCTGAGCTGACCCTCTAATATACTGATTCCTAATCCTGTCCATCCTAGTCACACCCAGTGCAAATCTTAACATCTTTAACTCTGCCACATCCAGCTCTGACTCCTGCCTTTTCGTCAATGCTACCATCTCCAACCCATATAACATAGCTGGTCTCACTACCCTCTTGTAGACCTTCCCTTTCTCTCTTGTTGGTACCTGTCTGTCATAAATCACTCCTGACAGTCTTCTCCACCCATTCCACCCTGCCTGTACTCTCTTCTTCACCTCTCTTCCACACTCACCATTACTCTGAACTGTTGATCCCAAGTACTTAAACTCATCCACCTTTACCAACTCTACTCCCTGCATCCTCACCATTCCTCTACCCTCCCTCTCATTTATACATATATATTCTGTTTTAGCCCTGCTGACCTTCATTCCTCTCCTCTCTAAAGCATATCTCCACCTCTCCAGGGTCTTTTCAACCTGGTCCCTACTCTCACTACATATCACAATGTCATCTGCAAACATCATAGTCCGCGGCGCCTCCTGTCTAATCTCATCTGTCAACCTGTCCATCACCACTGCAAATAAGAAAGGGCTCAGAGCTGAGCCTTGATGTAATCCCACCTCCACCTTAAATGTATCTGTCACTCCCACCGCAGTCCTCGCCAATGTCACACTACCCTTGTATATATCCTGTGCATCTTCCTCCACTCTTGTATGTCACCCTATGCACCTCCCTGTTCTTAAAATACGTATTCACCACAGCCATGTCCATCCTTTTCACAAAATCCACAATCATCTGACCTTCTGCATTCCTCTCCTTAACACCATACCTACCCATCACTTCCTCATCCCCTCTGTTCACTTCACCAACATGCCCATTGAAGTCCGCTCCAATCACTAGTCTCTCACCCTTGGGTACACTCACCACCACTTCATCCAACTCACTCCAAAATATTTCTTTCTCATCCATCGCACACCCAACTTGTGGAGCATATGCACTAACAACATTCATCATTACACCATCAGTTTCAAGCTTCATAAACATCACTCTATCAGACACTCTCTTCACCTCCAAAACACTCTTGGCATACTGTTCCATTAGGATAACCCGTACCCCATTTCTTCTGCCATCCACACCATGACAGAACAATTTGAACCCACCTCCTATACACTTGGCCTTACTTCCCTTCCATCTGGTCTCTTGCACACACAATATATCAACCTTCCTTCTCTCCATCATATCAGCTAGCTCTCTCCCTATACCAGTCATACTGCCAACATTCAAAGTTCCTGCCCTCAGTACTGCACACCTAACCTTCCTCCTCTCTTCCTGCCTTCGGGCATGCCTTCCCCCTCCTCTTCTTCTTCGGCCAACAGTAGCCCAATTTCCGCCAGCACCCTGTTGGCTAACAGTACTGGTGGCAGTCGTTGTTAACCTGGGCCTCGACCGATCCAGTATGTAATTATGAAATGTTCTCCGCATCAGTAATTTGGCAGAGGTTTTATGCTGGATGCCCTTCCTGACGCAACCCTCCCCATTTATCTGGGCTTGTCACCGGCACAAAGAAATGCACTGGCTTGTGCATCCCCAGTGGCTGGGTTTACAATACTCACATATTCTTGTGTGAAAATATACAGACAGCTCAGTGTCACTCCCGGGATTCAAACCCTGCTAGTTTGGTCAAAAAGTAGTCACAATGCTAATGTTTATCAGAACAAACTATCAAGGAATTGCTATTTCTTGTGTGAGTGTTTTCTACCTATTAGTCTGTGATTTGGCCAATCTGATCTTGTACTTCTTACATTCCTGCATGGCAGACATTTGTTCTACTGTGTACTCACACTTTCAGATATTACATTATAGGAAACAAGAGTTAGCAGGCATTTTTAATATTCAGCTATTAGATCATAGTGCAGGGGAACTTTGTTATGCTTAGTCTGTTGTACAAGATTTGACTGTTTGCAACATGAAGCTCAGATACTTAATGCTATCAGAGCCATATTTGCTGTGCAAAAGCTATACACATTTCCAATTCCTACTAACACACTGCAAATAAAACACAGCAGTCCAGAGTTGTATAGTTTTATTGACAGGTTGTCACTGTTTTATATATATCACTAGCATTATCTGTGGTAATTTCAGTTTTATTTGATTGAAACAATACACAGATTACAGCATTGACAGGTGATATTCTACTACTTTCAATTATACTGCCAGCTAGATCAGTACTCACCAGCCCCGCGGTGCAGCCTTTGCAACCTGCTTCCATGTGCCTCCACGTTTTAAGCCCTCTCAGCTGCAGCTGTACAGGAGACAGAGAAACATTTATGACTACCTATCCATCACATACACAGCCTGGACTATCTTAAACAGCAATTGATACTGATACTTACACACTACTGGGGCATTCCCTGCCTGAGCATCTTATTCACACTGGCCAGAAGGTCCCTCTTTCTCCGCTTGAGATCAGCATAGTGATGCCAAACCTGCTCACCAGTTTGAGGGATCCCAGGAGCACTGGTGATTTCATGGGCAAGATGGTCTCAGGCCTCCGCTTTATATTCTGAGCCCTAGTACTGGCAATGCAGCAGGAGTCCAACCATGACCCTGGACTCCAGAATGCCCCAGCATTGCATACAGAAGCAAACACCTTCTCCTACTCTAGCCATGGTGCCTGCAGTGATGAGCTCTAACTGATTATGAGCTGTATTCCCACCTACAGAGTTTAAATAGGGCCGATTTCCTGCACTTTGCCGTGATTGGTTACTTTTAAAACTGCTGAGCTCAGCTAAGCTATGGGCAAACCTGCTTAGCTAAGGTTGGCAATGCTTAAATGGGTGGGTTCAGCACTGCTTATCACTGGGCAAATCCACTTAGCTGGGCTAGTCATTGCTTAGTATTCATATGTACACAATGCTTACACCCGGTCAACATAGCTGTGCAATACTTAGCATTGCTTATGTTTTATTATATTGGTCTACCACCTGTATGGGATTGATTCATCATTCATTACATAATATAAATTTATTTACCTTCCCTGATATCCCCCAATGTGTTGTGATTAATTTATTTTTGTGTGACTATACTATATGGGGCATTTGTGTTTATATGGGGGTGTCACTCCTTTATTACACTGACACCTCACATCTGGGTCTAATCCACTACTCTAGTTGAGAAAAATCAGTTACTTCTTTCATAAATATGCAAAAAATAAAAAATTTAATGTTTACACATACAAAATGGAAATGGCTTTGGTGAGGCTCGAACGGAATGACTACATGCAAGGCGTACGCTGTAACCACTACATTAATGCACTTATGCTTATGCTGGATGTCTATTGCTTTTTAACTTATCATGCCATTTCAGCTGGGCTAAGCATTGTTAAGCAGCGGGCACACCCGTGCAGCTACACTTAAACTTTATACAACAAGGATGCTCTCCAAGGAATAAACTGTGCTTAAGAAAAACCAAAACACAATGTCAAAAGTACCTGTGCTTTTTTGTACTTTATAATTATCCATTCTCTCTTGTCCACCATGCTTACATAATTAAACCAATCCAACAATGTAGAATCACTTCAGCTATCTGTTTCTTCATTAGACATAAATATAAAAAATAAGAATAAAAATCAACATGTATTTCAGTCGTTTAAGTAGAAAGTATGCTTAAAACATCACTAGAAGACAACAATAAAATGCTTCATGCAATTTTGACAAGGATGCTTACTTCATCTACGTGGGTTCCTAGCTTTTAAAATAGGTTTCAGTGAGACTTTGTCATTGAGACCTTTCCCTGTGTCTGACTTTACCCTAACTATCTATCTGGTCTCAGGTAATTCTGTCAAGTTTTCTAAGTCAACCCCTCATCTGTTCATCTTAACTACTTCCATTACAAGGAACATAAATCTATGCATGTCATCTCTCTGCATAACATGCTAATGCATTGGTGTGTATCCTGTTCCTGATGTTGCATAAATGCTCCCTAATCCTGTCTTTAACTTCCGTTTTATTTTCCCTATATAATACGATGTACATTTTATGCAATATGCTAAATAAACTGCATCAGAAGTGCTTCAATCTGCTTTAACCCTAAATATAAATTATCTACCGGTATCAGGATGCAAAAACTTTCCTGTAGTATCTAGATATTCACAAAAATGACAATTCAAACAAGGAAATGCCTGTCTCATTAACTGTCGTTGAATCAATTTCCACGTTGTGTCGCTAACATAGCATCCTTTTAAGGAATCTCTTATTTTTAAACAAAAATCTCGGTCTCTCATCTACTATCTGTGCTATCTTGGGGTCACTAGTCAAAATATGCCAGTGTTTTTTCATTATACTACTGACTAAATCAACATCACTAGAATAAGTTATTGGCATACGAACTACAGTTTCATCCAAACTGTTTTCCATATTTGTACCTGATAATGTTACTGGATCAGAAAAACACGTCTTTCCACTAGTGGGTGTAAGCTGTGGAATTCTAAGATCTTCTTTGTGTGCTCCTCATTGTACCCCCTACTCAAAAACTTATGCTTGGGCTTATCCAAATCAATCAGAAACTCACCTTCATCTGTATTCAATCTAGAGGCCCTCAATCCTTGTGCCTTCACTATATTACCAAAAATGTGAGTTGGGTGCATACTACTCGTACGTAATATCCTTGCAATGTATTTTAGTAGTAAGCCTTCCTTCAGTTGTTCTTTAAACCTTCACATCTAAAAACTCTACCTGTTGTTTGTCATAGTGCTTTCTACGGTACCTTAAAAATGAGGTCTTTTCATGTATAGCATCTGAAAATGGGATCATTTTATTACTACTCAGGCAGTGCTTTTGTCTTATTTTACAAAAATAGCAGTGTTAAAATATAAAATAATTGTAAATTCTTAATCAGTACTCAGCTGTCTGAATTTTAATTTTAATTAAGTAAAACTGCTTGAATTTTACCCTAATGAATTTGTTTCCCGATGCTTAATGATCTTGTGCATCAAAAATGTAACAGTAATTAAATCCTGGCTGTTCAGTCATGAACAAACAAAGGTAGTACAATCCTTCTGAATGGACCCTACTCAACAACCAAATGGAATGTCAGTAAATATAGACTTAATTACATGATTATGCATTCATCAGCTGACATTGTCACAGAGGGCTTTTGCATTGATCACATGTTAAACTACACAAGAAGAATTGTAGACTGGAACATTTCTTACTGTCTTCTAGGAAGAATTTTATCTCGTATGATTCCACTGGTGTAGCCTTAGTTCAATTTTCCTGCTGATGGTCTATCACCCTCAATCAAATTTTCTTCTTTTGAAGTTGCAAATTAAATCACACCTGTACTTGTCATTATCAAAGAGATTGTTTATCTCTTCAGAAAAGTTATACAACTCTGCAGTTAGGCATAGCATTTTTCAGGCATAGTTCACACTTCCCTGGAAAATGTCAACATCCTTAGAACTCATGCAGAGAAGGTGTGCCTTTGATTTCTGAACCTCTGACCTTGGCATAGCAATGAACACATCAGCACCTTGCGCTACTTTAATTCTGGTAAACTGCAGCAATATTCGGGGATCTGTTAATTGCGTTAGTTATAACAGGGCACAAACATCATGTGTACATCATCAAAGTCCCACTCTCAACATACTTTGCAGCCCTTTGCACCATTTATCGTCTGCTTGCCTCATGTTCCACATATAGCTTGCGTGTGCTTCACTGTAGCAATAACAAACCCATTGAAAATGAGAAATGGCTGCAATGAACAGAACCACAAGGTGATTCAGTTCCTTCACGTTCCATGTGCAGTTTAAATATAGTTCTGGTACAATTTGCCACTGGAAGCAGAACTGAAATGGGGGTCTCAGTAACAGATTGATGGGTGTTAGGCATGTGGTGAGCTCTTATGGTATTTCTCAGAAGCTTTGCACTGCACAACACCAATTTGTTTCAGACGTATGGTGCTATTAATTTTCAGTGTATTTCTAAAATATATAAGGCTATTTTCTACATGAACACAGGACTTTTCTTCTACTCATAAAACAAGCAAAGCATGACTGCCAGCCTGGCAATAATAGGCATAACATTGATAATAACACAATGAGTGAAGGTAATTTTTATTATGGTTAATAAGCTGGCCTTTTGCAATTAACACATATCATCAATAAGCAAACTGATGATGAAGTCTGGAAATGGACCAGAAAACAGTACAGACAGCCACTGTTAGAAAGAAGTAGAATCATAAAGGATGACTGTTCCTTTCCAAGTGAAAAGGTGCTCTGTCACCATCTCTGTGATCTGTTTTGGTGACTCATGGAAGTTATTTGTGCTCATAACTTCCACGTATGTGAAATGGAACATATATCACTCTTTGTTTCATTGTTTGTTTATTCCCAGTAAATAAGAAGAAAACATCCATTATCTCTTGTTTTATGATGCTGCCTTTGTGTCCACTGCTGAGTACCCTAAACATTACCTGGGTAGATCCTGTTAAGAGGCACATGGTAATTAGAACACCTTACAGTACTTAGGAAAAATAGGGAAAAATGATATGTGCTTGCCTGCAGAGACAGAGAGAGAAGCAAAACTAATGTCATAGAGAGAACGTGATCAAGAGAAAAATAGAAACATGCACCAACATCAACAGATGCAGGCACTCACACGTGCATGTACACATACACACAAACACACATATGCGTTCACACACACATGGCTCACAATGACATGCAGAGCATACATGAGCAAGCACATATGCACATACATACAGACACAATGAAAACAGCAAAATAAATCTTCCCAAAATGGCACTATGATTAGCTATAGTCTACAGTTTCAGGCAGTTTTACATGTACTGATGGATCATCACACTGCATTCATTTTCCTATACAAATTTTACCTCTGCAACTTTCAAATGACAACATAAGAATTCTATTTTTGTCACATCACTTTTAAAATGCTAGAGAATGAACTTGTTTGATTAAACTCCATATTTTCTTTTTTAAATGTTAGAAATAACTGTTGATGGTTTTCTTTTGTACTGATTCCTGTGTTTCATTGTACAGGCAGACATTACACATATTGTCAAATGATCTCATGCAAAAGGGTTTCCAGTCATGGTGGAGAGTAGTTAAGCAGTTGGTGATGTGCAGTCCTCTCCAGGTTATGGACGAAGGACAGAAACTAAAGCTACAAGAGATAAATATGCATGAAGGATTTGGCAAAAGCAGTAAATGACTGGGGGAGGGAGGTTTACATGCTGAATCCATCCAAACAGCATGAACCAGGAGCCAGAAAACCAAATCAACCCCCAAGAAATAGACCCATGAAGATGAGTGACATCCTGTAGGCAGATGAAGCTGTGCTTCAAATTGTTGTGTCCAGTCACCCCTTTAGATCTTCTTTCTTCATGAGGTTAAGTTGGTTATAGACCCATCAGAAGCAAAGTCACCTCTTGAGAGTTATGGAGAGGTACTCAGTCATCTACCGGACAGAGAGGAAGCCACCATATCAATTGGAGTAAAGCTGTCACAACAGAGAAAACAGACTGAGAAACGTTGACCACTGAAACCATATTTTTGTAGAAACAGGGAAAACAGTGATGTATATAGTTCTTTTTAAGTTTAGTGTTTCTTACCTTTTTTGCTTACTAAGTTAATAGACATGCAGCATATTAGAAACACTGAGCATCACATAAAATAAACTATTCACATTTATTTTTGGGCACTAAAACAAGAGAAATGTACAGGCAACCTTACATTTGTAAGTTGGCACAGAGGACAGGGGGCATTGGGACTATACTTAGAAATATAAGAGGCTTGGAATTGCCATATGGAATGCAAATAACATGGTAGATGAGAAGAAAAGGCAAAAGTTAATGAAATACTTACAAGATGGACACTTTGATGTAGTTCTGTTTCAAGAAACTCATTTAACACAGGAAAAGAGTATACAGATTGGGAAAACATGGTTGTGCCAACAATAGATGCTAGGAAAAGGAGACTAGGGATCATAATACAGCAGATATCTAAAATATAAATTACAGAACAAAAAAGAGACAAGCTAGCCAAAAGTGGTGTTCTTAAAGGGTACTGGGAAGGGCTCAGAATTACAACTGAATCTATATATTTTCCTCCTAAAAACAACAAAACTGAAAATTGGCAAGTGACAGACGAGATAATAGTTTACCAGCAGTGTATACTACATATACGAGAGTGAATGGAATTTGATTTTAGTCCCAGAGGAAGTGTCAGGGAGGGTCCCAGAGGTAAGAACATTTCTTTGGCAGGAAGATATTTTACACAAAATCTGTAACGCTGGTGAGGTGTAAATCAACACAACCATGGAGATTTTGGTCAATATTAGATAAGGGTTTTGTATGAAAGAAACATGAGTACATGGTTAAAAATGTACATAGCTATCCTAGAATACTTTCAGATCATGAATTAGTAGCATGTGAGTTGGGGAAAACATGCTCTATCAATATAGTGAAGCACTGGAGGATGGGAACAATATGGTTTTCACAAACTCACAAGACAGATGATTTAAGAAAACTCATAAGAACAGTTGGCTTAGTTCCAGACAAAACACAAGAAGACTTACTCACCTGTTGGGACTTGGTGAAGAGTATACTTCAGTATTTAATGAAAGAGTGACGTAGGATAGAATGAGAGGTGAAGCAATCCTTTTGTAAACATAAACTAAACTCAATAAGGAAACTCCAGAAAAGGCAGGTTAGACTTTCTGCAGGACAGAAGGAAGAATTACAACTCATTAGTGAAGTGGACAAATTTCTGGTAGGTGAGTTAGACAGAATCCAAAGAGCCATGCAACATAAATACATAGCAAATGTACCAAAGCTCCAAAAACTATTAGTCATCAAGTTCAGGCAGCAGAAATGAGGAAGGCAAATCACAAAGATAAGGACTAGGTTCACAAGATAAATGGTTACAGATCCCAAATGGCAACTTAGCGAAGGTAACTGGTCTCAACAATTTGAAGAGATTTTACAAGGATTGGTTCTTCCATAATTATCTCAATTATACCCATTACAAAACAAGAAATAGTTGTCCTGATATGGAAAAATATAACGGACAATTTCCAGGTTGGGATGGACTTCCCATAGAGGTCTGAAGGGAAGCAGGTGCTAACCTGACCAATACATGGTACTTGGCTTTCGGTGAGATACTTAACACTAGGTAAATTTCCAGATCGTGGAAGGAGGCAATAATATCAATTATCCTCAAGGAGGGAGAGACCCATCTAAAGTTGGGTCATATAGATCAGTTGCAGTGTTAAATCATGATTATAAGGTTCTATATTACAAAGTCAAATGTTAAAAACATCGAATGTACTTAAGTCGAACTCTAAAAACTGAAATCACAGAATGTCAAAGACACGGAACAGCGATTTTTTTCCCAGGGAAAAAAATCACTGCTCCAAAAAAAAAAAAAAAAAACAAATCCACAGACAAAATAAAGTAGGGGGATTTAGCCCCCCCACACCCCCCCTACTGAAATATACAAGCTGCGAGATTGCACTACAGTGGAGCAAATGGCAAACTCTCAGCAATGGCCCAGCGATTTTTTTCCATGGGAAAAAAATTGCTGTTCCAGCCGATCAACATTCTGTGATTTCGATTTTTACAGTTCGACGTAAGAGCATTCACTGTTTTTAACATTTGACATTGTGATATAGAAAACACAGGGAAGCCAGCAGACTGTAGCCTTCAGTATTTAATCAAAACTAGCTGAAAAGCATAGTATAAAGTAAAAAAGAAGACAAAACAGACCGGTTTCAGCTGTAAAAAATTACATAGCCTTCATCAGTGCAATAAAGAAATGAAACCTTTGTCTCCTTTTAAGTACAACCACTAGGTGAGGCTCTAAGTTAATTAATTAATCAACAATCCTAATTAGAGGTACTCATTAAGTCCTGGTGAAAAAAGACCCCCCCCCCAATTTAATAATCCATTTCTTTTCCTTACTATTCAAAATTTGATGCCATCCTGCTTTATTTGATCTGTTACCAATGATTCTGTCTATCAGAGTGAAACTGAAAAATGCATTATTGTGTACCAGAGAGTGCTTATATAAGGCATTGCTCAGTTTCTTGTGCCTGATATCACTATAATGTTCAGAAATTCTGAACTTGAGTGGTCTAGCCGTTTGTCCCACATAAAACACAGAACAGGTACAGGTAGCCAAATTAATCACCCAGTCAGTCTGGCAATTTGCAAAAAATTAAATATCAAATACCTGCCCAGTATTTTTGCTACTAAAATGGCTTTTTTTCATAATATTTCTGCAGTTGGTACAATGACACAAGGAAAACAACCTGTAAGCTGATCCTCCATAAGAGTAGTTTGGACGGAATCACCCTTACTTCTCCATGTTTATAGTGACTCAAAAATTATCCCAGATTCCTACCTCTTATGAAAAAAAAATGATATCTGTCATCCAAAAAAATCAGAAAGTTTAGCATCTGCTAGAAGGATGTTCCAGTGTCTAAGAACACTGTTTAGTAAAACATCAGTGTTCCTTCCATAAGGGGTGACCAAACGAATGATAGGTTCCTTATCCAGTGTCCTGTCCTTGTATCTCAAAAGGTCATTCCTATCATGGGTGGCCACCCAATTCCTGGCCTCATATATATTCCCCATTTTGTATCCCCTATTCCTGAATCTTGTGGTTAGATCTTCCATATAAACCTCATAAGTAGCATCATTTGAGCATATTCGCTTCATACATAAGAATTGTGATATGGGAATATTTCTATATATGTGGGGGGTGAAAACTGGAAGCATGGAAAAGGGAGTTGTATTGGGGGTATTTACGGTACACCTTGGATGCCAATGTTTGATCAATATTCCTAGTTACAAGGGCATCCAAGAAGGTAATACTGTTAATGTTATAATTTACTGTAAATTGTATACCCCATTTGTTATCATTCCAGTATCCTGCAAACTCTATGAGATATTCATAATCAGATCTCCATACTAACCAGCAGTCATCTAAATATCTTCTCCAGATGTCAAGCTCATCTAATTATAGATTATGTATGTTGTCTTAGTTGAGTTGTTCCTCAAGGTGGGCCATGAAGAGATCAGCATATATGGGAGCAAAAGAAGCTCCCATAGCTATGCCTTGAACTTGCAAACAACATTTGTTCTGGCAATAGAATACATTCTTGGTTAAAATGTTTTCAGCAAGGCAGATTAAAAAGGTGTTAAAGCCAGATTGGTACAATTCTGACTTGTATAGCCAGTATTCTAATGCTTCCAGGCCTGCCAAATGGAGGATGTTAGTATATAATGTAGAGACATCTAAGGTACAAAGTAACCACCCTGGTTCAAGCTGCATCTCAGAAATTACCTGAAGGAATTCCCTAGTGTCTTGAATATGAGCCCGGTCCCATTTCAATAATGGTTTAAGGTATTTCATGAAAAACTGGGATAGTAGTTCTGTAATAGAACCCATACCTGAGACTATGGGTCTACCGGGTGGATTCTGAAGATTCTTATGGATTTTGGGGAGGAAGTAGATGTACTAATTCAAAGGATCCAACACTTTGAGATGATGTAGAGTGGTGCCTGTGATAATTCCCTCATTCTTAGCGGACACCAAAAACTGATCAATTTGTTTTTTGAAACCAAGAGATAAATCCAATGTCATATGTGTGTAGTAGTGACCATCAGTAAGCTGTATCATGGCTCCCATATTATATTGGGTCCAATCCTGCACAACTACCACCCCACCCTTATCTGCAGGTAATATAGCCAAATCATTATTGTCCTCCAATTCCAGTATAGAGTCCATTTCAATCTTTGAGAGGTTGTTAGAGTTGGCTCGGAACTCCCTAGAATGAAAATGCAGATATTTGAGAATACAATTCTGAAACATATGGACATTATGATGCATTGGTGGTGTAAAGTTTGATTTGTGGTATCTAAAACCATCTTGAGATTTAGGAATAGATGCTGTCTGAAAAATAACTTTAAATTAACTAGTCTACAAAATGAGGTAATATCTTGTGCAAAAGAATCTTCAGAGACATAGAAGCCAGGCATGAAATTAAGACCTTTATTCAAAACCTTAACTTGGGTAGGTGACATTGAGGTAGATGAAATGTTCAATACATTATTGTTGTTATCTATTTCTGAACCACCAGTTTCAGCAGTCCTTCCATATTGTCTACCTTTAGAATGTTTCCTACCTCCCCTCCTTTGCCTACACCTAAAGGGACCTGTGTGTTACTTCTTTTAGATGCAGAGGAGTCTGGGGCGTGCTGTGTGTCAGGCTCCAAACCTGATGAGGATTCCTCACTCAAGGTGTCATAACTTGATGAGGGGGTTTCTGTAAAATAGACCTTGGTCGTTTCCTTTTAGCAGCCTTTCTAGTTTGTTCAAACCTAACATGTTTATTCCTAGAAAATGGATTCCTCTCTTTCATAATCAGCTAGGTCCCTCTGAAACTTCCTCATTTTCCTGTCTTTCAATTGTTGTTCCAAGTTTAAAAGATCCTGGCTAAGTTTCTTGAGGCCAGTGTTATAGGATTGTTGTCCTTCAAATTTCATACTATCATCACACATTTGGGTGATTTCCATTATATCCTTATCAATAGTTCTCTCATAATAGGCAGCTAGAACTTCCACAAAACTCATGGAAGCTTTTTGTTGAGCCATAGCCAATTGTTCTGTTAATGTTGTGTCAGTATTATTAACTAATAGCTGTATGCGTACCCTAAGGCATCTTGCTGAAATGCCCTTGGTTAAGTAAGCCTTAAAGAGCTTCAAATGCCATACATTGGTCTGTAGGGACCTCATGCTTTTATTTAATTTGAGAAATCGTGCCTCACATGTATTATCCAATTGTAAGTCCTCTGACCCATTATTCTGACTACTTGTGTTACCAAGACCAAAAAAGTCTAGATCGTCCTGATCTGAGGATAAACTCTGCAATAGATTGGTTAAGTCCATTGGTGGTCAGTAAATTGTATAAAATAACTACTTACAAGGCTATTGAGCCATATCTGCCCCCTTTGACAGATATATATAAAAATACAAAGAATCTAGGAGAAAATCCCCCAAATGGAGCAACCAATACCACTGTTTGATCCAAAACAAATTCCAAGGCAGAGAAACATCAAAAGAACAAGAAATATTATTCCAAAAGATTTTATACCAAATATGTTCAAAATATATCTCTCCAAGCCAAGTTAGAAAATCCACAGCAATGCTACGTTCATATAAATTGCCAATAATGTTGTTAGAGCAGTTAGTAATGTATAAACAATATTAGCCCCTCCTATTCAGTCCCTTAACTACAAACACTGATTATTCATAAACAGTGCTAAGTCCATTTAACAATAACTTGTACCTTGAAAGCTTAAATGTACCATAATAGACATTGCTGTTAGCACATATTATGTGCTACATCAGGAGAAAAACCTTTGGGTTAGTATTGGAATCAAACCAATAGTTCTGCAAAAATGAATATAACCAATATCTTAACTGTTCAATGGAGCCCCATAGGGTCAGTAATCATGTACAGACTGAACCCAAAATGCAAATACAACTTTTATCAGGAGTATGGAAGTTAAATTATTCCTTAGAATGATGTGAAATGTCTTCTTACTCCCTACTTGGTACACCCCCACAGGATCGGGTTTACTTATTGCTTATACTTAGATTGAAAAAAATGTTTAGGATTGAGAAAAGCCCTATGCACAACACTGTAGTAATATATAAATAGTATAGCCCAAATCCAGGCAGCTATGACAAAACAGTTCCTAATCAGTATGAAAACTCAACTATTCCGTGTCTCTGAGTCACCTTGACCACTGTATAATTTCACCCCATACAGTTAGGTTCACTTGATTCTGAGATTTAGTTTGAAAAAAAGCCCTGTGCATGGTATTATAATAATATATAAAAATGAGCCTATGAAGCTAACACAAAACTGCTCCTATATTGAGTGATGTAAAGATGTCAAAAATTATATTCCTTGCAGGAGCACAAATATTATTCCCATCATTTTAATTTTAGCATAACAAATTGTTAAGTTCCAAATAAATTGACTATCTAGATAGTATAGAGTTGCATGATACTACACATATCATGCATCCCAGAACAAGTTCCAAAATTCAGTGCCCCAAGAAATATAAACAAAATCAAAATTATAAGGCTTAAATGTAATCCTTGTAGTTCAGCCAAAAACTGTTATTATCAATCATAGAACTTATTGCGAATAACCATTGTGATCTCATAAACCCAATTCATTGTGTGACTTGCCCCCATACAGTTAGGTTAATTTCATTGTTAAATTTAAAATGAAAAAAAAAAACGTATGCATAACACTATAGTAATACATAAAATGTGAAAACCCAACCTATGAAGCTAACACAAAAAATGCTTCTGTATTAGGTCGTATAGAGATGTCATGAGTTATATTCCCTACAGAAGTGCAAAAGTTGTCCACATCATGTAAATTTAAATATAACAAAATTGTCAAGTTACATGTACAATAACTGTCTAATAGTCTAAAGTTGCCTAATACTACACATACCATGCATCCCAGAGCAAATTCCAAAATACAATGCCCCAAGAAATATTAACAGACCAAAAAATATAAGGTTTATATCTTTAAAGTTCAACTAAATGTCCAAAGATGTTGCTGTTAATCGTGGAGCTTATTAAAAACTGTGACCTGATAAACCCGATCCCTTTCTTACTTGAATGGGTTTCCATTCTTCAGAGTGTTGTGACGATCCAGAGTTGACATGAAATAACCACTGTGATAGGTATCGCCACAAAATGGAATTTGTTTTGGGTCAAACAGTGGTTTTGGTTGCTCCATTTGGGGGATTTTCTCATAGATTATTTGTATTTATATATCTGTCAAAGGGGGCAGATACGGCTCAGTAGCCTAGTAAGTAGTTATTTTATGCAATTTACTGACCACCAATGGACTTAACCAATCTATTGCAGAGTTTATCCTCAGATCAGGACGATCTAGACATTTTTGGTCTTGGTAACACAAGTAGTCAGAATAATGGGTCAGAGGACTTACATTTGGATAATACATGTGAGGCACGATTTCTCAAATTAAATAAAAGCATGAGGTCCCTACAGACCAATGTATGGCATTTGAAGCTCTTTAAGGCTTACTTAACCAAGGGCATTTCAGCAAGATGCCTTAGGGTACGCATACAGCTATTAGTTAATAATACTGACACAACATTAACAGAACAATGGGCTATGGCTCAACAAAAAGCTTCCATGAGTTTTGTGGAAGTTCTAGCTGCCTATTATGAAAGAACTATTGATAAGGATATAATGGAAATCACCCAAATGTGTGATGATAGTATGAAATTTGAAGGACAACAATCCTATAACACTGGCCTCAAGAAACTTAGCCAGGATCTTTTAAACATCTTTTAAACAAGTCAGAATTGTACCAATGTGGCTTTAACACCTTTTTTAATCTGCCTTGCCAAACACATTCTAACCAAGAACATATTCTATTACCAGAACAAATGTTTTTTGCAAATTTAAGGCATGGCTATGGGAGCTTCTTTTGCTCTCATATATGCTGATCTCTTCATGGCCCACCTTGAGGAACAACTCATCCAAGACAACACACATAATCTATAATTAGATGAGCTTGACACCTGGAGAAGATATTTAGATGACTGCTGGTTAGTATGGAGATCTGATTATGAATATCTC
This sequence comes from Protopterus annectens, assembly GCF_019279795.1. Lineage (NCBI taxonomy): Eukaryota > Metazoa > Chordata > Ceratodontiformes > Protopteridae > Protopterus > Protopterus annectens. The sequence goes on from NC_056731.1 coordinate 440,786,112, forward strand.
ATGGAGTTTGCAGGATACCTGAATGATAACAAATGGGGTATACAATTTACAGTCAATTATAACATTAACAGTATTACCTTCTTGGATGTCCTTGTAACTAGGAATATTGATCATACATTGGCAACCGAGGTGTACCTCCAATACCTCCAATACAACTGCCTTCTCCATGCTTCCAGCTTTCACCCCCCACACATATGTAGAAATATTCCCAAATCACAATTCTTACATATAAAGCGAATATACTCAAATGATGCTACTTATGAGGTTTATAAGGAGGATCTAACTACGAGATTCAGGAATAGGGGCTACAAAATGGGGAATATATATGAAGCCAGGAATTGGGTGGTCACCAGTGATAGGAAGGACCTTTTGAGATACAAAGACAGGACACTGGATAAGGAACCTATCATTCATTTGGTCACCACTTATGGAAGGAACACTGATGTTTTCCTAAACAGTGTTCATAGGCACTGGAACATCCTTCTAGCAGATGCTAAACTTTCTGATTCTTTGGATGACAGATGTCATTTTTCTTTCAGAAGAGGTAGGAATCTGGGATCATTTTTGAATCACTATAAACATGGAGAAGTAAGGGTGATTCTGTCCAAACTACTCTTATGGAGGATCAGCTTATAGGTTGTTTTCCTTGTGGTCATTGTACCCACTGCAGAAAAGTTATGAAAACAAGCCAGTTTAGTAGCAAAAATACTGACCAGGTATTTGATATTTCATTTTTTGCAAATTGCCAGACTGACTGGGTGATTTATTTGGCTACCTGTACCTGTTCTGCGTTTTATGTGGACAAACGTCTAGACCCACTCAAGTTCAGAATTTCTGAACATTATAGTGATTTCAGGCACAAGCAACTTGCCAATGCCTTATATAAGCACTCTCTGGTACACAATAATGCATTTTTCAGTTTCACTCTGATAGACAGAATCATTGGTAACAGATCAAATAAAGCAGGATGGCATCAAATTTTGAACAGTAAGGAAAATAAATGGATTATTAAATTGGGGGGGGGGTCTTTTTTCACCAGGACTTAATGAGTACCTCTAATTAGGATTATTGATTAATTAATTAATTTAGAGCCTCACCTAGTGGTTGTACTTAAAGGGAGACAAAGGTCCCATTTCTTTATTGCACTGATGAAGGCTATGTAATTTTTTACAGCCAAAACTGGTCTGTTTTGTCTTCTTCTTTACTTTGTACTATGCTTTTCAGCTAGTTTTGATTAAATACTGAATGTTACAGTCTGCTGGCTTCTAAGTGTTTTCTATTGCTATTTGGTTTTTGGAGCCGTGCAGCTGCCATACTTGCAGGGGCCATCTTGTTTTATTGTGATATAGACCCAATTATAAAGTGTTTGTGGCAATTCTGGTAGAAAGAATCCCACTGATTCTTCCAGACATTATAAAAGGAAATCAAAGAGGTTTCATAAAAGGATGGCAAACATTTGATAAAATGTTGCTGGTTAATTTAAGGCATGCAGAAGCAGAGAAATCAGGGGTACCACTGATAATATTGGGGCTAGATGCCAAAAAAGTGTTCAGTAGAGTCAGGCGGGAGTATTTATGGTCAGTATTCTAAAGAAAGGGTTTTCCCACTGGAACTTACTAAGTAGTTAGTATAGGGGGATCTAAAGCATCAGTAAAGGTAAATGGAAGAGTAACAACAAAATTCCAAATTCAAAGAGGCGTGCCTCTCTCCACTCTTTCAGCATTATATCTTGAACCTTTAGCAATAAAGATATGACAATCCCAGTTAAAAGGATTGGAAGAAGCAGAAAGTAAATATGTTAGCCATGTTTGCAGATGATAGCATCATTTTTCTGACAGAACCAGGATGGCACCTGTATCATATGATATTTTGAGGCTTTTTCAGAGTTAGCAAAATGCAAAATAAATAAGGAGAAATCCATAGCCATCTGTGTCAATTTTGCACACTCATTTCAACTGGTCCAGCAGTTCCCCAGTTTACAGAGCCATTATGAAATGAGGTACTTAGTCATTTGGATAATGTAACATTCCTAAGACTAACTATAATTTACAGAGGAAGCAATAGAGCAGAAAATACAAGATATAAAAATGTTTATAGTTGCCTTAATTTTATATTTTGGTCAATCTTTCCTATACTCCACTGTGAAGGTAAAAATGGAAACTTCTGGAGTAGGAAATAGTTTTTTTTTTTTTTTTTTTTTTTTTTTTTTTTTTTTTAAACAAAGCTGCATTTTATTAAAAAATAATCTAATCCAAGGCGCAAACTACATTGTACTCACAGCAGAAACTTGTTGCTGCAGTCAGTAATGAGGGGGTGTTCCATGTCTGTCCCTTCAAGTGAACCACCTCTTTCAATGACAAGATATCAGTCAAGAGGTGGACGGTCACACCAATAAGTTTTGATTCACAGGTGACCTACTAGCTGCTACCAAGAGAAGAGCTTTGCTGGTCCTTTATTTCAGCATTCAAAAGCAGGACCTATATCACTAGATTGCATTCTTGGCTAAATTACTTCCTGACATATCATCCTCTCGTAGCTCAAGTCCACACTTTTCCTTTGATTATTTAGTAGACCTTGTACCAATCATGCCCCTTCAAAGGTTCATTTACATAAAGCCAAGAGAAAACACCTTTCCTCATTTTTAAATGCAGTTTTAAGCAACAGATAGATGGGTTGGATAAGAATAACCATTTCTCATAATCTACAGTTTAAAGCAGACAAGACAGATGTTTTCAAAATTCAAAATTCCTTTTAGCAGCAGAAATGTAATACTCAGAATAATTTGTTCCAATATGCTTAACAGACATCCTCCATTATTATATCCATTAAATAAATCTAACATTTCTATGTACCTTACCTCTTTTGATAGACGTTTGTCTTTTTGTCACCCTGTCAGTTGTTTGAACATAATATTGGAACATAGTATTGGATAAACATAAAAAAAAAAAACAGATCAACAAATACAATGAATACCTCTTACAGCCTTCCATATTCTGGACTGAGCAGATGCAGCACAATCTGTCTCTACATGCACTTGTGTCATTTCTCTGTCTACACACTAAGAAATACTACTATAAGGACAAGGCTCAGACTAGAAAACAGACTTCTAAGAGGTGGGAAGTTTGCAACACACTACTTTGGCCTGTCCCTCCCAAATTCAGTTACAGCCAGGAACTTGGAAGGAGAATGGGGGGGGTTGCTGGGAGGACTACTGGGTGAGGCCAAACCATCAGTCAAGACTTGGTGGCCAGGACAAGGCCAGCTTAGGCTGGGGATAACCGATGAGTATAAGACATTAATGAGTTTTGCCTATTTTAACTCACTGTGGTAAAAGAATAAGTCAGCATGTTCACCCACATTCATAGAACCTGCAGCAGACCAGTTTGGACTGAGAGATTCCAGTCTATGTAACTATTAGTTGCTCATTACCTTACTGCTATAAATTTAACTGTAATTAGATCATTGGAGGTTCAGCTTGTCTTGGATACTAATTTTCCTCACTTCTATTTTAGCCTGCTTCTGATAATGTAGTTGCTGGTCAAGGAAGATACCAGCTATTTAGCATGTATGTGTTAATCTCTGTGTCTGTCTGTCTCTCTCTCTCTCTCTATCTCCCCCTCTCTCTGTAAAAAGATATATCTGTTTTGTCCAGCTGGCATTCATCAAATCACAGCATGATAAAACTCTTTCATCAGTCCTCAGTCTAGCAATGCACTGGAGGGAATTGGAAGACTGCTGAGTTTTGCCTTCTGCAATGCTGATGTTAAAACCTATTCTGAGTTTTGCTGGTTCAGTAGATATATTCTGTTGATCAAACCATGTCTCAGTGGAGACCAGATGACTGACCTTCTCTAGACCTTACGCGCGCGCTTGTGTGTGTGTGTGTGTGTGTGTGTGTGTGTGTGTGTGTGTGTGTGTGTGTGTGTGTATGTGTGTGTGTGTGTGTGTGTGTGTGTGTGTGCGTGTGTATGTAACTGTTCATACTCGATTTAGTCAAGTGTTGCTTTGCTTTGGTTGACAAAACAGATGGTCAACAAATGTGAAATACTGACAATCCCTATAGCTATACCACTTCCCCAGGGAACATGCAATCTCAGAGTTAGTATATATATAATTAGTGTTGGGAGGTGGAGTTACATGGGGAATTGACCCATTGACCCCTGCAAGAAACAGTGTTGTAGTGTTTCCATGCTCCAAGGTTTCAATCGGTGTATGTGCTCTGGGCTGTCAGTGTTGTGAACGTTAATGTCAAAATGTAGAATCATGATGCCAAGATTTGAGCATGTTGGTGTATTCCAGTACACACACACACACACACACACACACACACACACACACACACACACACACACATATATATATATATATATATATATATATATGTGTGTGTGTGTGTGTGTGTGTGTGTGTGTGTGTGTGTGTGTGTGTGTGTGTGTGAATATATATATATATATATGTGTGTGTGTGTGCATATATTTAGTTATATTATATATATATATATATATATATATATATATATATATATATGTACATATAGTTATACACACACACACACACACACACACACACACACATATATATATATAGATGTGTGTGTGTGTGTGTGTGTGTGTGTGTGTGTGTGTGTGTGTGTGTGTGAATATATAGATATGTGTGTGTGTGTGCATATATTTAGTTATATTATATATATATATATATATATATATATATATATATATGTACATATAGTTATACACACACACACACACACACACACACACACACACATATATATATATATATATATATATATATATATATATATATATGTGTGTGTGTGAAGAATGAAGGTTCGGTGAAGATGGGAATGTTGAATGTTTGTTAAGTGATTCCCGTTTTACCCACCTTCAATTCTCCGAGTGTTTGTTGCAGCAACTGCCACTGTGCATTCGCTGATATGTGTTCACTGTTATGAACAGAGATTGTGATACAGTGCACATCGGGAAATGCATCCTTTTCCTCACTGTAGAGTGATTTTGGAGTTAGAACATATAGTTTGCAGGGGGTGTGGGGAGGTGCAGAGTGGCTTGCCCCCCTGCAAAAATGTGAATTCTCTCATTGTGCAGTACTGAACTTTGTTTGTTTGTACTGCTGTAAGCAAGCAGGTAAGTTGTGGCAGGTAAGCATATCCTGGCTGACATTGAAATCTGCCGAATTAGAAATGTTCGGTATTTTGATTCAGCAATGATAGCTAGTTAATATGCAGCACATCGAACATGTATACTGCATTTCTGACCAGTTTACTTTATGTTGTTTGATGTTTTGATAGTCAACCATATATACATAGAATTATATATATATATATATATATATATATATATATATATATATCTATATATATATATATCTATATATATATATATATATATATCATCTTCTCTTGCTCTGTCACACCAACCACCTGCATGTCCTCTCTCACCACATCCGTAAACCTTTTCTTAGGCTGTCCTCTTTTCCTGTTACCTGGTAGCTTCATCCTTAGCATCTTTTTCCCAATATACTCAGCATCACTCCACAGCACATGTCCAAACCAACATAATCTTGCCTCTCTGGCTTTGTCTCCAAACCTGGGCTGACCCTCTAGTATACTTATTCCTAATCCTGTCCACCCTCGTCACACCCAGTGAAAATCTTAACATCTTTAACTCTGCCACATCCAGCTCAAACTCCTGCCTTTTTGTCAATGCCACTGTCTCCAACCCATATAATAAAGCTGGTCTCACTACCCTCTTGCAGACCTTCTCTTTCACTCTTGCAGGTACTCGTCTGTCACAAATCACTCCTGACACTCTTGTCCACTCACTTCATCCTGCCTGTACTCTCTTCTTCACCTCTCTTCACACTCACCATTACTCTGAACTATTGACCCCAAGTATTTAAACTCATCCACCTTTGCCACCTCTACTCCTTGCATCCTCACCATTCCTCTATCCTCCCTCTCATTCACACACATATATTCTGTCTTAGCCCTGCTGACCTTCATTCCTCTTCTCTCTAGAGCATATCTCCATCTCTCCAGGGTCTCTTCCACCTATTTTCTACTCTCACTACAGATCACAATGTCATCTGCAAACATCATAGTCCATGGGGACTTCTTTCTGTTCTCGTCTGTCAACCTGTCCATCACCATTGCAAATAAGAAAGGGCTCAGAACTGATCCTTGATGTAACCCCATCTCCACCTTAAACGTATCCGTCACTCTCATCGCAGACCTCACTGCTGTCACACTACCCTCGTACATATCCTGTACCACTCTTACATACTTCTCTGACACTCCTGACTTCCTCATACAATACCACAACTCCTCTCTAGGCACCCTGTCATATGCTTTCTCTAAGTCTGCAAAAACACAATGCAACGCCTTCTGACCTTCTCTGTACTTCTCCATCAACACTCTCAGAGCAAACATCACATCTGTAGTGCTCTTTCCTGGCATGAAACCATACTGCTGATCACTACCATCACGTCCCTTCTTAACCTAGCTTCCACTACTCTTTCCCATAACTTCATGCTGTGACTGATTAATTTAATCCCTCTGTAGTTACTACAGCTCTGTATATCCAGCAGAAAATGCGGTGCACAATGTCAGCTGTGCTCGGAGAAAAAAACAACAAAATCAAAAGTGCTCCAGCACATGAAGAAATAAACCAAGCAGTGATGAGTACTCAACTTTAATGGCAGATCAACCTCTCCACAGACCGGTTATCACCGCATGGCATCATCAGTGTGTTCCAAAAAAAATACTTCCCCTAATATATAACAAGACAGTGTTTAAAGCAACAGTACATGAAAATCTTGTGTCAATATGTATTTCACATTTTGATTGCAACAAAAATACATATCCAAATTCCAATTCCTAAACTAATATGTTTATTGCTGTAAAAAAAAATGTTATTAACACACATATACATAATTGCATAGATATACACACACACACACACACATATATATATATATATATATATATATATATATATATATATATATATATATATATATATATATATATATATATATATATATATATATATAAATATAAAATGCGTGTGTGTGTGTGTGTGTGTGTGTGTGTGTGTGTGTGTGTGTGTGTGTGTGTGCGCACATATATACACCTCTCAACATACAAAAATATATATGCACATATGTGATACCCTGTCAACAAGACAGTAATAAATCTAAACATGCATATAAAATATGCATATATATATATATATATATATATATATATATATATATATATATATATATATATATACTTATATATACATATCACTATCTCTTGAATGCTACTCAACCTATAGATGTACTCCAATTATGGATGTTACCAATGGTCATTAAGACCCGGTTTGAATAATGCTCCCAAATTAATAATCCACATGCATTCTTTCCTAGTTAAAATTTTGTGCTTATGAGAAATCATGAGATGGTCATCTTCCACTTTATCTATCCCCAAAAATACAAAATGAGCTGTACTATAACCTAATTTATGTTTATATAATGCACTATGTGGGCATTTACATTTGATATCACTCACATGTAATGCTATATGCTGTTTTAATGAACAAGACATTTGTCCAATGTAGAAAGACCCACACTGACACATCGCCATGTATATAACCCCTTCACTCGTGCATGTTATTAAATGTCTTATATCAGAAACTTTAGAGGTGTTTGTAGATGTGAAAGATTTAGTTCTTGATATCAATTTGCAAAATTTTGTCCACAATAAGTGCTACCTACTAATGTTTTAACTACAGCAGCCCTATCATAAGTGCGTCCCTTTTTACATGACGAGAAGTGCTCACCTAAAGTTTTCCCCCTATGATAACTAAGCCTACATTTGTTATCCAATGGTGGTGCAAAAAAAAATCTAACTTTAATATATGCCAATATTTAGCTATTACTGATTGAATCCTGAATGTATTGATACCAAAAGTAGTTGTCAACCTAAGTGTTCCACCTTCATCTGATGTCTTAACTGATGTTGCATTCAACAATTCAGGATGCAATGTTGAGGATGAATGCTGATATGCTTTCTTAATCAAGGGTTCACTATACTCCCCTGGATCTAAATCTTGATCTAAGTTTATGTGCTTCAACTTTGAAATCCCTGTCAGTGGTACAGATATGTCTCGAACTCAAAAAATTGGGCCTTAGGAATATTCTCAACTATATGCCTGGGATGGCAACTATTGGCAAGCTACAATGAATTCTTAGAAAAAGGTTTCCAGTAAAGATTAGTGACTATAGTTTCATCTATAACCTTAGTTTCATTATCATCCAAGAATTCCACATTAAACAAATCAATTTTCCCACTGAAATGTATTCCAAACTCATTATTGTTCAAATAAGTTACAAAAGCTTTCCAACTTTCCAAATTGCCATCCCAGACTACTCAACAATTATCTAGATATGTGTGCCACATGACCAACTGAGATAAAAATAGATTTTTTCTGACTATAAATGTATTTTAACTCAAGATACCCCATAAAAAGGTCTGTATAAATGGGTGCAAACGTAGTTCCCATATGGTACCTTTGATCTGCAAGTACCATTGCTGGTCAAACAAAAAGACATTATGTTCCAACACTAATCCTAATAGCTTCAGTAAAAATTCAACTTCAGCCTCTTTATATATATATCCGAATATTGCAACCAGTATTTTACAGCTTGAAAACCACCCTGATGTGGAATGCTGGTATATAATGCCTGAACATCAAGCGTTCCCAAATAGGCGTTACATGGAACTTGCAAATCATTCATAAGTAACAAGAATTGATTTGTGTCCTTAATTCTGGCCCTAACAAACACCAATAGTACTTTAAGCTTAGATTCCAAGTAAATAGAAATAGGCTCTATTAAAGAGCCTCTTCCAGCTACAATGGGTCGACCTGGAGGTTTGGTAATAGATTTATGAATTTTGGGCACTACATAGAACTATTGTAGTTGTTGGTCATCCACCATCAATTGAATAGACAAGGACTTCTGAATAGTCCCCTCCTCCACAACCCAATTTAAATAATCATCTATGGTCCTCTTAAAGTTCAAAGTTGGATCAACTGGAAGGTGGCAATATGACATAAAATCTTTCAATTGCCTAATAGCCTCTTGTTTGTAGTCTTGTGTATCCCAAACTACTATGGCCCATCCCTTGTCAGCACTAGATATTACCAACTTCTCATTCTATTTAAATTTTATCCTAGCTTCCTTTTCACTAGATGTTAAATTATAAGAAAAAATCTTAAAAATTGAGCCTTGATGTAACGCATGCAATACCTGTTCAAAAAGCTTGACTGACCCCTGATAAGGTAGCTGAAAATTAGATTTTCTTAAGTTAAATGACCTTCTCTCAAGCCCCATTGCTTGCTGCTGTTTATGAGCAAAAAGGTATTTCAAGTTATGCACTCTGTAAAAATCCTTAACATCTTTCAATGTTTTATAATGAGAGACATAAAATAATGGCACAAATCCCAATCCTTTAACACCTGTGACTCAACATTAGTAAAACTGTAATCAGTTAAATTAACTGCTAACTGGTTTTCCACATTGTTAATCTGACCCTAATCCATTATTTAAGTCTGTAAGTTGACAAGAAACATTTTCTCCACTGTTTGGTTTCTGATGTTTACAACCTCCCCTTCTGAAGGGGTTTTATATCTCTTAGATACCGGAGAAAATAAAGTTAGGGCTTCTCCAGTATCAATCTCTGTGTCAGTGTTGGATACCCTGATGAGGCCTCTGAAGTACTTGACGTTGTTAGTCTTTCTCAGTATAGATCTCACTCTCTTTCTCTTCGGTCTATTTGATCTGGTTGTCTCCTTAAAATGAATCAACCTCTTATTTTTTTTTTCCACATGTAAGCACTTTCACTATTAAAGTCATTAAAGTCCCATTGATAGTTTTTAATTTTGTAGTCTTGCAGCTCCTTATTATATAAATCAGTCTCTTTCAAGAACATAGCATGTTTTTCAACATAACCTGGTTGAGCAATATACTTCTGCATCTGTCCATAGCAATCATTGAGTTTAGTAACTAACAATGGTAGCTGTTGTTCGTAAAACTCTATCATCAGCAAAATAAACATATTAGATGCTGTTTGTTGTATCTGGCACGATTTCTGTATAAATACTGTATCATCTGCTCCCACCCCTGGTTCTACATATACATGCAGCCCCAGTGGAGCTATTTTTGCATTAGAATATGCCTTTAACAGTTTACAATGCCAGACATTCGAACATACCTTTTTAGTAGCCTCGAGCAATAATTTAAATTGTTGCTGCATATCCGACTTTTTAGTACCTGACGTATTCTGTGTAAACACCATCCCTGTATCAAAAGAGGAAAGGTCATCTTTATCATTAATCAAATTATTCAAAAATGACCTGAATTCTTGATTAGCTGCCATATAAGTCCAAGCACTATAGAATCCACCTGCTTATGGTGTAGCCAATAGAATATAATTGAACGGGTTCGCTATACACCCATTGTTGATGAATATTCACTCATTTCCAACCAAAAACCATCAGCACTTGCAAAAAAACATACATCCAACAGAAAATGCGGTGCACGATGTCAGCTGTGCATGAGAAAAAAAACAACAAAATCACAAGTACTCCAGCACATGAAGAAATAAACTAAGCAGTGATGCGTACTCGACTTTAATGGCAGATCAACATCTCCACAGACCGGTTTTGCCGCATGGCATCATCAGTGTGTTCCAAAAAAACAGACTTCCCCTAATATATAACAAGACCATGTACACACACACACACACACACACACACACACACACACACACACACACACACACACACACACACACACACACACACACACACAAACCATATGGGGAGAATGGAATATATATTACAGATTATTTAGCCTTACTGATATTAAATCAGACTGGAGGAAGAATAAGGAGAATTAATTTTATTTTTTACTGTGGGCATGTTTATTTTAGCAAAGATTTGCCACAGGCCAACGTATAGAACAAGGAATCATACTTTTGGCGTTAAGTAATTTTTGCAGTCTAGATATGTATTCACATTTTAAACAATGTGCAGCATAATGTGCTGTGAGCTGGGGGCTCCAGGCCAACAGTGGAATAAATGATAAGGAACTATTAGGTGCCAGATGCTGCACATGTAATAATCAACTTCATCCTGATGAAGATAAAGTGTCAATTACTTTTGCTGCTAATTTTGGTCACTGCTATTTTGCTTATGTCTTCTCTTACATACTGGCAATTGATTGTCTAAGTTGTTTAGCAAAAAAAACGATGAAATAATATGGATCATCCTTGTGAGAGGTAATTTTTATTTATTTATGTATTTATTTTACCCCATAAACTGCTGGCCATTGGACTCTCTCTCTCTCTCTCTCTCTCTCTCTCTCTCTCTCTCTCTGTCACTCTCTCTCTCTTGGATAACTCGTCTATTTATTCCTCAGTGATGGGGCAAAAACTGACCAAGAGGAGAGGTCAATGAGATAGCCATTATGAGATGTTCATGTTTTCAACTTAGCCCTAACCCACACATGCTCATTCACATGCAAGGAATGGGTTTGTTATGGGACTTTGTGATACATGCTACACCTCCGCGTTATGCAGTTATTTGGCCATGTCCCCCTTGAACCTCTCCACGATCCCCAGTCTCCACTGGGGATTCTGTGATGGACAGTGTGCCCATGAGCACATGCCCCTGCCATCTCCAGTTAAAAGAAGTAAGCAGGCATAAGTCAGTCCTCTCTTCCCCACACCAACACCAACAGGCACCAGAGGTGCTAGTCACAATCTGGTCATCTGGACTGTAGTCAGGGCAAATCTCTATTATAATTCTGAAATTCATAAGTGCAACCACGGGAATTACAAAGAAAAAAATGTCAGAAAATACAGGTCAGAAAATATCAACATTTGCTGTTCTCCCTTAAACTTGTTTTTTGAAGGGTGCAAGCCCCCTGGACCCCTGATGTGAGGGGAAAGCCCCACTTCCATAACACCCTCTAAACTTATATATTCCAGTGTGAGATTGCCATACCTCATAAAAAGGAAATATTCTGAGAAATAGCTATCGCAGACATAGTATATGTAAGTCCACATTTTCTTCACTTGGTCTCATCATACCAGGACTTGCAGTAACAAGTCATGGCGTATTAAATGGTTACCATCAGGGCTTTATCCTTCTGTGGTGACAGAAATGGCAGTGCTGGTAGGTAATTTAATCCAGCTATTGTTGAATCATTAAGATTACTTGATTGGGTTATTTCTCTACTAAAATACTGAAACCACTAGAAAGAGGTGCTGGATTGTCAAAAGGTATTTCTAGGATGCAAAAAACATAAAACAGTCAGTTAGGAGTTTTAGTGGTGATGCCTGTATGTAGTTGAATTATTTTTAAAAGAACAAGGGCCACTGCAAAAATATGAGTAACAGATAATAAATAAGTGTACTAATGCATAAATAAAATACATTAGTCAATAAATAAGAGAAAGAGTACAGCAAATACCTGGGGAGTAGACAAAGGTAAGGACATTGATCGTCTGTGAAGAATGGTGGGATAGAGGTGGTAGTGGTGCATCATAGCATGGGGAGGGTTGCTGTCTTCTGCCCTCTCCATGTCTCAGTCTCATTCGGTGCACATGAAAAACCTAAACCAAGTGCCCACCCCCTCCCAAAAAAGTACATATAATAGTACATATTCATGTAAGTAAACATGATAATGCAGAGACATAAGTATACAGTCTATACACAAAGAAATTAGATAAACATATGTGAATAATTTTATAGGAGCCAATTGTAACACACGTACAGCAAACTCACACATAAGGCTCTGTAAGGACATGTGGTAAAGGTGCATTACTTGAGATGGTGCTAGTTGTTTTGATTTATTCAATAGCAAGGCGGATACAACAGGCATAAGTCCCAGGGTTATGTTGAGGGGGAACTAGGCATCACAACCTTGTAAAAGCTTGCCCTGATAATTTAAATCCTTTTGCATAGTCTCAAACCATTCTGTGAAACTTTTGTCAGGTATTCATTCCTCTTCAGTTTTGTGTACCATTCCTTACATCTGCATTTCTTCTTCATTTTCTATGTATGTCTCTTGCTAGTTCCCTTAAGCAGCCGCTCAGCAGTGTCAGAACCATAGGAGGTCATCAGGCAACAGCAGTGGGGTTTTTCATAAATACAGCTCAAAGGTTACACATTTCATTATAAAGAGAATACCCATTGTAATATAATTCCTTGTTTATGCACTTCCAGTCCTGAGGCACATTGTTTGAAGACCTTTAATGGACTACAGAGACTCAGATCATTACAAGAAACGATTAAGTGTAAGTAAGGTAAGAAGACAAGGGAAAGTGCATGGAAAGAAGGGAAGATAAGGTCAAAGGTCAAGTGTGCCATTATGCATGTAAGGCAGTAGGATGTAAGAGGATATTTAGGAGGCCATTAGCAGTCATCCTCATGGGTAGTAGGTTGCTCAGTTTCATTTGCCACTGTTTATGATTAAGCAAGAGCTTTCACTAGATTTGTGGCCAGACAGGACAACAGTGCACTACTAACAGGATATTTTGATGTTTGGAGAGGGTTAAAGGACCATACACAAAAGTAATGGGGTTTCCCAGCAGATATGCAAAGAACTAGGGTATCACTGAATGAGACATATTGGAAGGACCCCAAGAACAGTTGTTTTTCCTGGGACTAGTGATCAAAAGATAGGAACAGAAATCCATATTACCAGGTAAGAAATCCAGGGCATTAATGGAAAGATTAAGGGCATGTTAAACAAGAAAAGTACCTGGTAACAGAGGTGATGTCAGTGCTAGGGCTTCTCAATTTTTTTCTGCAGGGCAGTAGGGCTCAGAAGGATTATTACAAGATCACCGCCAGTCCTTCTGAAAACCAAGAGTCAAAGAAGAACCTACATAATAAAGATTCCCCATAAAAATAAGTCTGATCTGATATTCTGGCAGGCATTCTAGATGGATTACAATGACATCTCTTCTACTAGAATGAGTTGACATAAAACATAGAACTAAAACATTATACATCTGCAAGGAATGCCATGGGGTGTTCTAAGGGGAATATGGCTCACATGATCTGACTGAAGGAATGATCACAGTTAGGCATCCTAACAGCCAGTATTTTCTGGAGTAGATGCCCATTTGAAAGCTATAGTTGTTTTGGAAGTGTGACAGAACTGACCAACAAAAAAACTGTATTCCATTCTGTAACAAGGCAGTAGTTCAGTCACTGAGTTGTGAACTTCACAATCAGGGCAACTGTAATTTTCTTGAGGTGTTTGACCTTTCACTCTTTGAAGATTGACATAAAACTTTTTCTGCAAAATAATTTCCAGGTGCTTTGAATGGTATTGTCAATGGTTTGACTCATTCCAGATGCACGTGTCAAAGCTTAGCACTGACAGTAGAACACCAGGAGATAGGTTCATAGGCTCATAGGTAGATACTAGGCTATTAGGGCCTATATAAGCCTAGCCAAAAAGGTACCCTGGCTTTCGCCACCCAAGAAAATTATTTCCTGTGCCCCTGGTGATGATAATGCCAGAGGAGGAATGGGGGCTTGGAAAGGTGAAGCATTATAGTTAATAAGAGACTTATGGACATTCAGCACCTGAAAGTCACATAATAGGTCTTGCAGGTCATGCTAGGTATGATAGAACAGCAGATTAGACATCATTGTTTGGGCATAGTGTAAAGATACTTAATGCATGGAGTAAAGGAATGGGGCACATTTTGGGACAAAGTAAGTCCACCTCTCAGCCTTAAGTGTTGCTATTCAGATACAGCATTAGCTTTTTCATACTTTGCACTGACCAGTGAGCAGGCTGAGGGCAAGTAAAACAAGACAGTCAAAGCTATCCACTTGGGAAGGAAATACTCCCCATAATTCTTCTAAGTTGCATGGCATTTCAAGGTGTTACTAAGGCTTTACAACCTTTCCTGTGTTGGTAACTTTAATTCTTCTTTACTAGGGTGTATTCATGTTGAGAAATCTGCTAAGGAGTGGTCATGAAGGGGTTAATTGCTTTTTGGTTTGGTTCAGCTTTATTATAGGTGGGTTATTAGGGTGAGCTAGTTACCAAAACAGACCAAACCAGATAGAGGTAGCAGATTGAAGAGAAGATTACAGCTTGCATTTACTTTCTCTGGAGTATAGGGCAGTATTTAAAGATACCCACCAGTGGACCTGGGTGAGTCACCCTATATTTACTTACTAGGCAAAACAGGACGGGCAAATTGTGCAGTTTGATACAGTTCTTAAGAGATTATTAATTCATGTGGGAATCAGTCTAGAGTGATTTGTACCACACATTATTTTTCAGGCAGA
Source organism: Protopterus annectens (assembly GCF_019279795.1). Taxonomy (NCBI): domain Eukaryota; kingdom Metazoa; phylum Chordata; order Ceratodontiformes; family Protopteridae; genus Protopterus; species Protopterus annectens. Next base: position 440,801,500 of record NC_056731.1, read on the forward strand.
GCCACACACCTGGTTGAAAATGGGGCCTTTGTGGACATTATTCAAGGAAGGGATAGATGCCAATCTGCAGTATACAAGTCTTAGAGTGAGGGATATTTCTGGAGCAGTGAAGGTGAAGGAGTTGTGAGTTAGTGACCACCAATGTCAGCCATTTACTAACTCTCTTGTTTTCCTTGCAGGACAATAACTGATGTGGATTATGGGAGACTTTCAGATATTTTGGGCTGAGAACCGTGTTTAGAAGAGTCAAATGGCTGGCAGATAGGATCAAGAATTCAGGATTTAGGATACAGTAGGATGGAATCTGTGGGACGAAGTGGGTACAATTGCTGCTTTTGGTGTTATCAGTTAGAAATGTCCTTAAGAAAGCTGGACTTCACTTATTTTCATTTGGGGGTAATGATCTGGAGATGATTAGAGAGGAATCTGCTAACTATAATAGTGCATGCTTGAAACAAATGTCTTCAACAAGTGCATTATTATGGTTCAATATAATTCTAAAACTGGTCAGGAAGCATACGGAAACACACATGGGGATGGACTGAGCTTGGAGGTTTATTAGTAGAAAACATTCCAGGGAAATGAGGAAGTATAACCTGGAGAACATGGATCCCATCTGGTACAGACTGGATGGGGTTCATCTGATGAACATAAGTGTGGACTTATTCACTCTTCATACTCATCTGCTCCTCCATGACCTCCTGTGAGGAAACCACAATAAGTCCCCAGGTTAGGACATCAAACAGGGGGAGATAAAAATGGTAGGGGACTAGAACCAGGAAAATATAGCCCCACCAATGTGGCAAAGATTATTTCCCTCAAAGGGGGAAAGAGGATGCTATTCTTTTCCAAGGAGAAGGTACCACGGAGGGTGAGGCACTAAGTTATATAACAGATACAGGGTTACGGTTTATGCCTCCTTCAACTAAACCCTAAGGAATGTTGAAAAAACTGTTTTCCAAAGGTGTTGGTGAGGTCGAGAGATGTTCCTACCTGAACAGAATGTAAAACTCATTATAATTTTTGATTGGTGAGGCAAACTGATAGCCTTGAGTGGAATGTATTGATGTGATTGGCATGCAATACATGTCCCATTTATTGCTAATGATTGAAAAGGTAAACAGTACTGGTACTAGGTTTGGGGATGCCCCGCCTGAACAGTGACTGGAAAGCACCTGAGACTTTCTTGCTGGAAATGTTAAAATGAATTAGAGTGCATTAAAGGATAGCATCCCAACACTTGAGTGGGTTTAAGGCAGTATAATGTCCTCATTTACAAAGACTTCAGACCAGCAGCCTCCACAGCTTCAAGTAACTGGTATACCAGCTGGTGGACCCTAAAAATATTCTAAATTGAAAGGTGACAGAAGACACAGAGGAAGCTTTGAAGGGTGACAGAAGACATAGAGGAAGCTTTGAAGGGTGACAGAAGACATAGAGGAAGCTTTGAAGGGTGACAGAAGACACAGAGGAAGCTTTGAAGAAGAATTAACAAAAAAGTGACAAGACCCTGGTGCTGTACGAATGTTTCTAGACATGCCCTTGAATAATAATATGTATTTAAGAAATAAGCATTTAACTTGATGTTCACTGCATGTAATTGCAATGAGTATGTGCACTGATATCTGTTACCTGCCACCATTAAGAAATAAATATGGATGTAAATTTATAGATGATTTGTTATAAACGGACTGTAATCACAAGCCAGTCCTAGTGTGGTTATCTGAGGGGGAGGTCTAAGGACAAAAAACTAACAGCTTTTGTTTTATAACTCTACTTTATTGATTGGACGAGCCAACTAAAATTAACAGTATAACCGAAAACACCTAACTTTGCCATGAGCAAAGTTCCACAGAGGTCATAGAGATGATAGATGAGAGCTAGTCATGTGCTGATATTTTTTAATTAATTTCAGCAGACGAGGTACACCAGTATGCATTTCTGGGAAAGTGACAGACTACAAGGGGTAGGAGAGTGGAGGACAGGAACAGCTGGTTAAAGGGTGATGAAGCAGAAGAAAAAGGAGCACTAAACAGCAACCCCAAAGTTGGTAGAGCACTTCACAACTGACACATCAAAAGCACAGATTTAGCAAGGTAGGTTTGGTTATATAAGACCTTTTCTGAGCAAAGAGGAGATTATCCAGAGCGTATAAAACTAGACTGAGGTGCACTAGAGACCTGCAATTCCAAGGTGCAATTTTTTTTCTTTTATTACTGTGTTCCCTTCTCCTTTGTATACACCTTATGTGACAATCTTTATGGAGGCTGTCAGCTAAAAATGTTTTTTTTTATCTGGTGAGAAGGCAGAATTAAGGGAATCCAGTTGTTAATTTTTCCACTTCTCCATAATGGTTGCTGATCTTTTACTTTTTGCCATTTTCCAAAAATAAGATTGCTATAGTCCTTGAAACAAATTTCCCCAAAATTTCACAAACTGAAAGCATTTCAGCAAATAGCACTGAAAAGTAAACCTTATTCAAGTACAGATCTGTAGAATATACAAAATATACATTTGTTTCCAAAACTGAACTTTCAATTATATGGTACCTGTTTGTTGTGTTTTTCTAGGTGGTCTGTTGACAATTTAAAGCAGATTTACTGAAACTAAATAACCATTTCACCACCTCAGTCAACATGCAGTCTGCATGTCACAGAACTTTGCACTCAGTTTGGGATGGTGTTAAGTGCCATCCGCTGTTGGTTTCTGGGGCAGGCTCTGTCTGACCTCTGAATGAAATGAATTGTATAAATCTACACAAAAACTTGTAAAAGTGTTAAATTCAGTATGCAGAGATGGATTAAAGCCCCTTCTCATTTTATTCTATGTATCATTTTTGTTATGTAGATGATTTACGGGTGGTCTTGTACAAAGTCTTTAGAGAAGCACAGGAAGATTTAACCAATGGTTACCAACGTTTTGTGCTAAGTATAAGTAAGAACCCACGGAGCTATGAATAACCACATTAGTAGGCATAGTATCCCACTTTACCACTTTCGATGCAAAGTTTGTTTGTTTTTTTTTTATTTCATTTCACTGAGATCAACAGCCTTTGAAACTTTTCCCTGAGTTGCAAAATGGTTCTTTTACATCATGATGACGTGAACCCGTAGTACTTTATTACTTAATACATAGATTATGACATTTCCATGGACATGATGGAAAGGCACGTTGTCAACTGAATGCTGAAGACAGAATGTCAAATTGGCATATATAACATATACTACTGAGACGACAATACAATGTAAGTAATTTTGTAAACAAATAACTTCCCTCTGATTAACCAAAAAGCTGCATGCAAATTACTGTATGAAGCTTTTTATCAGATCATTTTCTAAATGCATTGCACAAACACACACACACACACACACACACACACACACACACACACACACACACACACACACACACGCACACATATATATATAGGAGAGTGGAGGACAGAAACAGCTGGTTAAAGGGTCTACTTCAAAATATCGAAATCTTAATACATCGAATCCCATTTAATTGAGACAAAAACAGCGAAACTTCACTTAATCGAACAGTTCCATCATCAAAAACAACACCCGGGAAAGGAACTACTTGGCCACCATGGAAGTATTTGGCCTTTTCCCCACTATAGTGTGATCTTGGAGTTGGTATACTTAGTTGGGAGTGTGGGGGCACAGCCCCCCACTTTGGTGGGTTTGATTTACTATGTGTAGATTGTCCATGGAGGCCAAGTAGTTCCTTTCCCGGGTGTCATTTTCAATGATGTAACTGTTAAATTAAGTTTCTCTGTTTTTGTCTTGATGAAATGGAATATGACATTCTGGGATTTTGATATTTTGAAGTAGACCCATATATATATATATATATATATATATATATATATATATATATATATGGGTCTATTTCTTTTGACCAACTCCCATTTGCCCGACACTCATTTGCCTGAGACCAAATGACTGAAATGTCAGTTGCCTGAAACTTCATTTGCCTGACACTTCATTTGACTGACAAGTATTATTAGCAAGAAAATGGAATATGCCCCCTTCCCCACTGTAGTGCGACCCTGGAGTTAGAATAAATAGTTAGGGGGGGTGGGGGGCACAGCCCCCCACAAGGGGGGGTGTGGGGGTGAACCCCCCCACTTACTTTTCCTTTTACTAAGCAATATTACATCAAAAGTTAACAATATCATATGAAATGAAGTGGGGGGCTTTGCCCCCACACCCCCTAACTATATATTCTAACTCCAGGGTCGCACTACAGTGAGGAAGGGGGCATATTCCATTTTCTTGCTAATAATACTTGTCAGTCAAATGAAGTGTCAGGCAATTGAAGTTTCAGGCAATTGTGAATTCAGTCATTTGGTCTCAGGCAAATGAGTGTCGGGCAAATGAGAGTTGGTCAAAAGAAGTAGACCCATATATATATATATATATATATATATATATATATATATATATATATATATATATATATATATGGATTTGTATCACTTCATTGAAAGACCATTTCACTGAAACCCATTTCACTGAGACCAAATCACCTACAGTTCATTTCACCTAAAACTCATTTCACTGACAAGTAGTACACTAAGGCAAGTCAAAGGTATATATCCTTTTCCCCACTGTAGTGTGAGCCTGGTGTTAGTATATATAGTTAGGGGGTGTGGGGGTGTATATATATATATATATATATATATATATATATATATATATATATATATATAAAAGTATTTAACTTATTAGTAAATTTTTTTGAAGGGAGTATTTGAATGGATTGTATAATATATAATATTTTGGGTAGAATAATCATTTTAATAATAGTTAATCTTTCTTCTGTAGTGAAAGTTATTGTATTCCATTTTAAAAATAGATTTTGAATATTTTCAAAACACTTATTACAGTTTAATTGTATTATTGTTTTGATGTTTTTAGCTAGAATTATTCCTAAATAAGTAATTTGATCTGTACTAGTTAAACGCTGAGAGTTATAGTTAGATTTGTTATTTGTATTTGAGTGTATGGGTAAAATTTTAGTTTTGTTGTCATTAAAAGACAGCCCAGACATCTTTTGAAAAATCTTAATCAAATCAAACAGGGCTGATATTGAAGAATCATTTCCTGTTGTAGAGATGAGAACATCATCTGCGAATAATTGAATCTTAGCTGTTATATCTTTTTCAAGCTCTAAACCCTCTATTTTATAATTATTCCTAACATCGTTAGCCCACGGTTTCATTATCATTGTAAACAACAATGGAGATAGTGGGCAACCTTGCTTGGTACTTTTTATGATAGAAATTTTATTTGAAGTATATGAACCTAATTTGATATATGCAAAAGTACCATCATATAGGTGTTTTAGCAGATTAATAAAATTATATGAAAAATTTAAACACTCCAATAATGTGAACAAGTAATCCCAATTAATTGAGTCAAAAGCAGCATTTATGCCCAAACTAATTAAAGTTAGGTTATTTTTTTTTCTTTTGTGAGAAGTCAATAAGGGCTAATGTTCATTTTATATTATCATAAGTGTTTCTATTGATTACAAAACCTGTCTGATCCTCATCAATTAATTGGGGTAAAAACTTTTTTAGTCTTTCAGTGAATATGTTCATAAACATCTTGTAGTCAGTATTTAATAAAGAAATAGGTCTATAAGAGGAACAATATTTAGGGTCCTTGTTATGCTTTAAGATGGGTGAAATTAATGTATATTTCCATGAGGGAGGTATTATGAAGTTGTTTTGAGCTGTACTACATACTTTATGGAGTAATGAAATAGCTGATTTAGGTATAACTTTGTATATTTTTTGTATGATACCATCATTTCCAGGTGCCTTATTTTGCTTGAGCTTACTGATTTGAGTTTGTATGTCGGCTAGAGTAATTTGTTTATCAATACGTTCTATTTGTTGTTTATTAAGTTTATTATGAAGATTTGTATTAATAACATGCTTAATGTTGTCTTTACTTTCTATATTATGTATATCTTGATTAATTGTATGAAAGTGACTTCTAAATTTTTCTATTATATCTTGTATACTGTATACTTCTTTCTTTTTCTTCAGGGAATATATTTCTTTAATATGATTATGTTTATTCATTCTTTTGGTTTTATTCTTGAGATTAGTTAAATGTTTAGGGTTTAGTGGATAAGCAAGGAATTTATATTTTTCTAATGTAATCATTGTCTTATGATGTAGTATGTTTCTATATTCTTCATTTAATTTGTTTATTTCCTCTCTAATGTTTTTAGAAGAGAGATTGTCTCTATTTTTGAGATGCAATAAATCAAGCTTATTCTGTAATGTTTCCATATCTTTATCCCATGTTTCCCTTTTATTGTAATACCATTTGTTAATTTGTCCATATAGGTAAGCTTTTAGTGCATCTCAAACATATATGTCATGAGTATTAGATGCTGAATTTATATCTATAACATTTTGTATTTCTTCTTTTAAAAATGACTGAAAATCTTTAAGTTGGATAAGATATGCAGGTATTCTTTTTATTTGCGCATTAGGGATATTGTTGATATTTAATTCAAATATAATGGAATTATGATCGGAGATTGGACAAGAAATGATTTTGCTGTTATTTAAGTAATTTATAATTTGTGTGGAGAATAGTATTCTATCGATTCTGGAATATGATTTGTGTCTATTGGAATAGAATGTGTATTTTAGAGAGCTATGAACAGTGAAGTCAAAAATATCTTTGAGCAGGTAGGAGTCTATAAATTTTATTAATGGTTTTGCTTGAGGGGTAATTTTTCTATTTGCTAAAGTGGTTGTATCCTTTAAATCTAGAATACAATTAAAGTCCCCTGCCATGATATTTCCCTCAGACTGAGATATTATTTGAGATAAAAGTTGTTTGATAGTATTAATACCTATTCCTGGTAACCAGTAGTTATTTATTATTGTATATATTTTTTTATTTATTTTAATAATGGCTAAATATAGCAATCCTTTATTATCTTGATATGTTTTAATTATTCTTGGTAAAGGAAGTGATTTGTCCCATAAAATTGCAACCCCCTTTTCTTTTTTGTATATACTGAGCTTGCAATGATTGTATATTTATTTGTGTTCATGAACTTAATATTATCTCCTATTAAATTAGTTTCCTGTAAAAAAAATAAGTTTGGTTTATGTAGGGCTAGATATTTAAACAAACTACCTCTTTTGATGAGGTTATTTAGACCATTTATATTAATCCATATGTCTTTTAATATAGTCATGTTATATAAGTAAGAGTGTGTGATTAATTAATAACATATCAATACAATATGTGTAATTTGAGAATCTCTTTCCAACCATAAACTTGTTCATTCTGCAAGTACTATACATTGATTCATAGTGGGAAACACATATATCATGAGCATTGTAACTTATAATTCTATTTGGATAGATTAAAAAGGATGTCAAAATAAACTGTTTTTTAACAATAAACATATAATACAGATTATAAAAACACATTATAGTTCCTCGCCTGGAGTTATAAATTCTCTGTCTCAATGACATTTGCCACTGAGATCAAACCCTTAACCTGTAGCAACAGAACACAGCTACCACCAGTAATATGTATTAAGTAATACTGATTAGATATAAAACTAGTGATTTTAACTTAAATCTACTAAAATTTAACTAGATATATTTCATCTGATAAAATATGTTAATCAAGAAAATGAAATGCAATGTAAAATATTGTGTATGTATAAAACATAGAAAAAACTATTAACTAGTCTCTAATATAAAGTATCATAAGGATAGTATATAAATATCTATTTGACTAATTACTATTTAACCGCTTTTAACTTAGTATAATATGATAGTAATATCTATCAATAGTTATTAAACTATTTTGTATTAGTAATTTTCTTCAAACAAGTATATATACAGTCAGAAACAGATTTCTTAGATCTATTATGTTAACAGAAGTATTTTAAGTTATCAAATGTTTGTGTCTTTCAGCTTTTCCTGGCTAGGGGTCGCGTTTTGTTTCCTTTCTCACAAATATATATATATATATATATATATATATATATATATATATGTATGCGATATAGAAGATGGAGAGATATTTGTCTAAATCATTCAAATGAATCTCTCAAAATTCCTCTCAATGCAACACATACTGTCATATAGAAATGTAATATTCTACTAAAAACAATAAACAAGTGAAAATATAGCACTAAGCAGTCCACAATTGCCCTGTCCCAGCGTTCTCACTATAGTAATCCAATAAAGAATATAGATTCACATGTCATCCTTTGATAAAAGTGGACAAGCTTGTCTTACAAATCCTGGAAAAAATGTATTAATAAGTATATTGCTGTCCACACATACTCAGGTTTTAAGTAACACAACAGTCAGTCCCACAAATCACTTTATGTTCATCTGTCCATGTATACCATAACACAAGCATCAAGAGGTCAGCTCTCATTAACTAACAGTAATTTTTATATAAAAAAAGTCTAGTATATCTAAAATAAACCTTTAAAATAGGATCCGGGTGACCAACATACTTTGCAAAAGGAATACTACACTTACAGATAAAAAGGAGACTTAAGTAACTGCCATTTTCCAGAAACACAGATGCTTAACAGATGAATGGATCGAAGAGTAGATGTAGGCATAAACCTCTAGGTATTGGTGCAGATAAGAAAAAAAAAATCTTAAAAAATAGAAAATATTTAGATTAGTGAATGCTATATATAAAATGAATTGTGCAATGAAGTACATTTCTACCAGCATCTATTATATTTGCTTTGATGATGTGCAATTGGCTTTTTGCTGGACAGCAGTATTTTATTGTATCTAGTAACAGTAAAATAGCCCAAGTCTCACTGACCCTAATGGATGTTTTGGAATGTCGTCTAGCCTTCCCTGCATTAATTTACAATTTACAATTCCTCTAAAGTATATGTAAAAGCATAAAGGTATTATAAACAGGTAGGGTTATTGTCTCAGAAATGTATGATGCACCAGAAAACAATAGGCATTCGTAAGCTAAACATGGATTACCAAATCCACTGTTCTACTTTAGTAAAGTTTTTTAAGTGTCAATATCAAACTTCAGTTGGCTGATCACTCCTGAATGTAGCTTTACAGGAAAATCCTAATGAAGTACAGCCTAGCACTCAGCATTCCCTTTGGGCCTCTGTGTTAAATATTGTTTTACTCTCTGTTCCAGAACTTATATCTGCTCTTTTCAGGCATCTCTACACACTGTATGCAAATCCCTCCAATCAAAATATTCACATAGGCAAAGAAATCGCACAGCTGCTTTGGATGAACTGACAAGCAATATTACAATTACTTTAAAATGGAACAATGTAGTATAAGCAGTTTGTAAGAGTCTGACAGAAAGAAAATGGAAAACACCTTCTCCAGTTATTGTTCTTCTTTACCTTGCTTCTCCTATACATCATGGGCTATGCCCTAGAGCTCACCCCCCAGTGTCATGTATGTGAAAGTATTATTCCAGATATTCCCACCATAATGGTATTATTTCCCATAGCTCTTACTTCTTTCCTCAGGAATTCTGGATATAGCAGAAAATAATGGGAAGTGTCCAATCAGGATCAATGTATAGCTATTACTTATACTTCACTTAAACATTAATAGAGCCACAGGTTTGAGTCATCACAGATTTGTTTGGCAATAAGTGCAAAACTGTACTGTCTAACATTATTGATTTGTTTTGTCTGTGATTTATGAGAAAAATCAGGGACAGGGTAAAAGATGTAAGACAAAATTTAGATACATTTTGCAAAATCGGGTGCAGTCGATAGGTATTGTTTTCTGTATAAATCTTATCTTCTCTGCATACCTCTCAGCATCTTTGCTCATGAATTCTAGGCATAGCAAAAACAATGGGGGTAAAATCAGGGAAAATTTTTTAAATATTACTCTAATTATGTTACACAAGTTAATAAAGCACCATGTTTTGCATCAGCATACAGTTTCTAAGCTGTAAGAAGTATGAAACACTAATGTCCAGCTTCACAGACTTCTCCGAAATCCTTAGTGATTTACCAATAAATCAAAAAACATTATAAGGGATGGGGGAAACTAAGAAAAAGTCGTGATTCTGTAAAAGAAGGTATGAAAGTCAGGAATTTAATCCACAAGCAAACATTTTTTGTGTAAGAGAATGTGTTTCAGGCAATGGGGAAAAACTAATAAAATAAACTGGAGCAGAAGTGGAAAAATTGTTCATTTATGTGCTATATAATAGTACTTTTATAAATTTTAGCTAGAACACTATAATATAAGAAAGTCAGTTCTGCAAAAGCAGTAACTCATATGCACACTTGCTCACACTCACCCACACTCACACAATCACACACTCTTGTAAACCCATACACACTTGGACTCAAACACATACAGACTGTGAAGTTAAGATTTGTCCCTTTTCGGTACAAAATATTGCATTACTCATTTTCTGCCATATACGTTGTAAACATACTTTGTGCTCATAGCATAAAAGTTGCAGGCTTATAAATTACTAATAAAACAGCAGCAGCTAATTACCATACAACATTGCAGTTGATAAGTTGCCCTCTCAAGAATCATATTATGTACGATGCTTCCCACTTCCCGTATGCACTTGTCCGTTAGCGCTGACGTCATCTGGGTGCTTCACACATCCAAAAATGTGAGAAAATGTTAAGGAGAATATTTCTTAGCTGGTAACAGGGTCCAGGAATGGCTGAAGCTCACGGATGATCGTCGCGAGGTAATTATTGAGTGAAATAGTTTCTTATATGTAATCCGTGGGAAAATCAGTTTAAAATGTTAACGAGCTTTTTTTTTCTTCCTCTGCTCTTCTCTTTACAGGAAAAATAACAGTATGAGCCTCAAGAGCCCAAACCAAGCAGATTACAGTGTGTAAAGCATGTATGACCAATTCCATAGAACAAGTTAACCAATGCATTTGAAATGATATTAAGAGTAATCTACACACATCTGAACCATAGTCATAACATTTCTTTTTAAATTTTAGACCCCAAAAAAAAAAAAAACACATACAGATAGTACTTCCCAAACACATACAGATAGCACTTCCCAAATATGTGCTTGTCTATTAAAAGCCATAACAAATGTTCTATATTAGATTTATATCTGTAAAAGACAATATACATAGGGGATTAGTTGATTATACATAACATGTTTTGTCTTGATGTTATTAAAGTATTAGAGGTGTCTTATAAAAGCTGTTATATGAATATTTAACTGTATTTTGGCTATATCAAGTTAAATCATATATTAAGACCCATAATAGTTAAGTTATTACTATATTTTGGGAAAATACCATACTATTATGATTTATACTATAAGGGTAGAAGGGTAGTAGTGATTGCTAATAGCAGATGAATAATAATGTTTATCTGTGAGAGAGAAAAGTTATATGCAGTAATATAATGATTAGTATTAAAATTTTGATATAGATGTAAACCTTATATATGCTTAACATAACAGATGGAAAGATGAGCTTACCTTGTAAATAGATTATAACTGTATATATTTGCTAACAGTTTAAATTCCAAAACAACAAGACATTGTATTTGAAAAGAATGCCTTATGTTCATTTACTTTTCAGTTTCTTTTGTTTTTCATTATTTTTCCATGTGGAATTAGATACCAATCTTTTAAGAGATAAATTAGCCCATTCCATTCCTTCTAATTTTTCCAACATTTTATGATTTTTAACAAAGGACAATGCAGAATCCAGATCATCAAACATCTTGGGACCCTCTGGAAGGAAGACTTTCAACCTCGCAGGAAACAAAAGGTGAGTCTTTATTTGTATTTTCTTTAGTTCTTTAATCAATGGTAAAAATACTTTCCTCTTGGTAATGACCTGTGTAGAGTAGTCATTGTCAAAATGAATTATTGAATCATTGTATTTTAGTGGAGACTTAGACCAAGCTGTCTTTAATACCAACTCTTTATCTGATGAAGACAAGAATTTAACAATAACTGATCTGGGTTGCTTTCTGTTAGTGCTGTTTACTGCCGTTAGTGCTCGATGTGCTCTTTCTACTTCAAAAGACAAAGCTTCTGGTAAGTCAAGTGTTTTACGTATCCAGGTGTTAAGGAAAGTAGCCATGTTATTGCCCTCAATATTTTCAAGAAGTCCAAAAATCCTTAGATTGTTTTGATGGGATCTATTTTCAAAATCATCCAACTTGCTTTGTAACATAGTATTTTGTTTAAGTAGAAATTCAGTATTGTTTTCATTCTCCAGAATTCTGCCATCCATGTCATTTAAGGATTCCTCTACATTAGATATTTGGATTTTCTGTAGCTTCAAATCATCATGTAGTAGTTCTATTTGTTTAGTGGCTTTTTCTTTAAAGCTGTCTATTTTTGAGTCAATTTTGTCAATTTTTGTAGTTAAGTCCTGAATGTTGGATATTAGAGTTTGTAAGTCTCTTTTCATACTGGAGTCCTGACTGCCTGTCTTAGAGTGACTCATGTTGGAATTCTATTCAGATGAATTGTGATTTTTCCAAGTAGATTTTTGACTGGAAAATTTGTCCACTTTCGTTTTTTTTTTTTTATTTTCTTGTAAAAGAAGTTTAGAACTAAGAAACTGTATAGAAAAAAATCCAGGTTTTCTTGTTTAAAGGACAAACATCCAGTAAAGAAAATTATCTTCAGTGGAGCTGCTGAATTCTGCTGCTACACAGTATTCATGCTAGCCATGCCCCCAAATACAAATCTTCTGAAATAAGCTGTACATAGCAGACCTCAGCTTATCAGTAATGGCCCCTCATATATGGGAATCTCTCCCATTAAAACATAGATCAATTTCCACCTTCCAAGAATTCTACAAACAATGAAAACAATTCCTTAACAATGAAGTCACTTGGAAATACTTTCAGAGACATCATTGCAAAAGTCAGATAAGACCCCTCTCTTTCATTTATGTAATCCAGTACATCTCTATTCTGAATTTGACTTAGAGTTTTATTGCATTCAGTTGAATTTTATTAATTCCATCTCTCTGTCTTCTTTAACCTTCCCTACCTTATTCCTTTCTTTTTTCATTTTTTTTCTATTTTGATAACAAATTCACATAGTATAACTACTAAAGCAATTACAAAAAAAACTTACTTGAATAACTTAGGTATCCACTACTATTTCTTAACTTTTAAATAAAAGGCTCACTAGTTCAGCCATACTACTGCCAAGGTTTAATTCTCTAAATCCAAAAAGACCACACATGAATGTGGTTCTTCACATAGAAAAGAAAGGTAGTTTTATTCCCAAATGATGAATGCTTTTGGATATATATATATATATATATATATATATATATATATATATATATATATGTATATATAGATGTACTCAGGCAGAGGAGAATAGAGTTAAAGAGAGTGTAAATGATTGTCAAGGGGCTAATCTATAATTAGCTTATGTAACTTGATTGGCTGACAGAGGCTGTGACTGTATTGGAGGAAAGAAGGAGGAAACTAACCAATTGTGTGGAGTTATGGGAGCAAAAAATGATTGGCTACTGAGTGCTAGTGTGTATGCATAGATTGGTAAATAAGAGAATGCTGAGTGGCGGTTAAGAGCATATGGGAGAATACTCTGGAACAGACTACCTATTTATGTCAAACAGAGCTCCTCATTAGCACTCTTCAAGAAAAATCTTGATGATTGCATGGGTAATAGGAAATTCACACCGGGGATCACTTCTGTGGTTCTGCTTGACAGGGGCACAGGAAAATAATTTTCTTGGGGGTCGAAAGCCAGGGTACCTTTTTTGGCTAGGCTTGTATAGGCCCTAAGGCCAATAGCCTAGTACCTACCTATGAACCTATGAGATTGGATGAGAATAAGCTGGCAAACAGTTTCCAGAGATACAAGCATTATTTGAGGGTTGCTCACTTTTATGGAACTTCTTGTCATGGAATTCAGTGGAAGCACTAAGGATTAGTGTAAAAGGGAAGAATGAAAATATAAATACAAACATAAAATACAAAAACATTCACAAAGATAGCTTGTGTGAACACAGTTCCAACATATGAACTAGTCCAGTAACATTACCAAATCCCAGATATTAAATAAAGTATCCTAATAAATTCAAACAGGTGGACCTAACAATAAATTACCAGTATGAAGAATGCACCTATCATTCCCAGCAAAATATGAATTCACTTCTAGTTGCAGACATGACAACAGAGTCCAACTACAAGCATGCTACCATAAAAGTTAAATTGTCACACTGAATGATAGTAAATAGCAGAAATGTAAAAATGTTCTTTAAAGTGGAAAATATTATGAAACAAAGCATAAAACAATGCATTATTGTTTAGCAGCTGAGCTGAGACATTATTAGGATACTGCTGTCGGTGTGGCATTGTGGCCTGGAATCTGGTCGGAATATTACAGGCACACTGCTGTCATTAGGGGTAGGGTTGGCATAATAGTTAAGGTCTTTGCCTCATAAACAGAAGGTACAGGGTTTGATTCTCATAATGTGATATTGGCTAGTGTTAAAATGGCCCTTCAGGGCAGTTAGCCTAGTATTCGCCTATGAACCTATGAACCTATTGTGGCATATCATTGTGGAGCATGGTCATATTATTACTAGCACACTGCTGTCTCTGTGAGATATCAGTGTGGAATCTAGTCAGAATATTATTGGCACACTGCTGTCACTGTTGCATATCATTGTCAAACCTGCTCAGAGCATTACTGGCACACTGTTGTCACTGTGGCATAACAGTGTGGAACATGGTCAGAACATTACTGGCACACTGTTGTCACTGTGGCATATTGTCATGAGAACCTAGTCAGAATATTACTGGCACATTGCTGTCACTTTGGCATACTGACCTGGAACCTGATCAGAACATTACTGGCACATGCTGTCACTGTGGCATATCAGTGTGGAGCCTGGTCAGAACATTATTGGCACATTGATGTCACTGTGGCATATTGGCCTGGAACCTGGTCAGAAAACTACTGGTGCACTAGACTGCTGATTTAGTGTAGAGCAGACACTACTGGTAAAGCAGACAGATTGTGTAGTGTCAGGAAACACTAGCAGAAAATGGTCTGAATGCAGACTGGAAATGCTGCTAGAATTACTAATTGCTGGGAAATGGTGACACTGTTGTAAAACTCAATAGGTAACTGAGAAGTGGTATTGTCTTATTGTAATATGCATACACACCAGACTGACAGTTTGATAGGGAGGAAATGCTGATGACAAACTGGATATTTAGCTGAATAAAAATACTGCTAGTATGCAGACGTGTTGCACTGCACCTTGGGTAGATACTTACTGCTGGCAAACTAGACTTGGTGCTGATTATAAGCACTGTCTACCCAGTAATATATTAATGGTTGCTAGGTAATTAGAGAAGCAGACACCGATGGAAGATGATAGGAGAAAGTAGCATAATGGATTGTTGATGTGCTGTAAGCATAATAAATCCATTGACAAAGTTTACAAAATCGGCTTGGTAGCTCAGTGGCCTGGAAACTCTGCTGATATGGAGTGATGAATGAGCTAACTCTGATAAAAAAACTCCAATGCAGGCTAAGAAAAAAATAACAATTAGTACAGACTGGTCCTTAACTAGCAAAAACACAACTGGAAAACCTAAATAAAACAGAACTACCAAACTTACCAAACTCACCATCACATAAGTTGAAAAATGTGTAACTGACAGTTAATTGAGACCAAACATGTAAATGGACTGTAGATAATTTATCTGACTGGAGAAAAACCTTGGGTTTACTACTCCAGAACCTGATAAGAGCTGCTAGCCCACTGTAGGCCTTGGTGGGTGGGTATAGTCTCAGCATTTCATAAGTGGTTAACAGGGTGTTCAGAATATGAGCTGCATTGCTACGATTCTAAATACATGAAATAACAACAGAATGTAGCAAGGTAATGTCATGGAATATACAGCTGCTTGTGTGTGGTGTTTAATAGCACTTACAGTTGATGAAACAAATACATAAAATAAAAAAAAGCAGTCTTCTTATAGCAAATATTCACATGAAGGGAATGCAGAAGTGAGCTTCAGTGACTGACAGAAACTCAACCAGTTCCTATAAACAGGCAGGCCACAACAAACAAAAAGTCCCACAGACCAAGGTATGTACTGATGCATCTGAAATATAACTGATGGTTCCAAAATGTCACTAATGTTTGCATCGGGCTGTTGATCGTTTGTATTGTGGTTTGGATTTCTGAAAGTTTAATTATCATTACTTTAACTCTCTTTTTTATTGAAAAAGACAAAGCCAGAGAATCCACAACTCCACTCTAAAATATGTTTATAATGTGTGTGTTATAGAAGTAAAAAATACACAATACTGGATATTTCAGGACATTATAGATGGCATAATGGAAGCCAGAAATATGCAGATTATTAATAGGAACACACAAGTGCCACTTTCTATAAACATGACATTTTAAAAATAAAAAGATTTCTTAACTGACATTCTTAGGAAGATTTGTTTCTAACTCATGTATCACAAAGATTGTTAAGGCAAACACTATTTACATTGAAATGAAGATGCTGCTTCCCATTTCCTTAAAAATTAATTTGTGTCAGGGATCCAAGACGATTTCAGTTTAGTAAGAATGTACGTTTCTGAGGTCTGTCAGTGCCAAACAGCTACAACCTAGACACTCTTTAAGAAATAAATCACCACAATCAGTTTCAAGACACTTACATACCTGAGCTACTCAATTTAACTTTGCTTATTTGAAGGCTTCTGTAATTTGTTAAAAGCACTGAAGCTAGTGTGCCTGGTGTGCAGTTTTCTATTTTCTCTATGGTGAACCTCAGCACTGATGCTTCATTTCTGGATCAAGGTATCAACAATTCCTTTTAAACAGTTAAGGAGCTACTTCAACTCTTTGGACTAACTTTTTATACCCTGCCACTTTCAATGGCCCAGGGAAAGTGAGTAACCACTATGCTGGAATCGCAGTCCAAAAATTTTAAATTGCTCCCTTTGCAACTTGGATGCACAGGTTCAATCTATGCAATTACTATTTCTCTTTTATACTGTGTCAGCTGACCAATATAAGTCATGGCTAACATTTACTTTGTATTATGACCTTTGTGCATGCACTAAAACTTATCATGTTGGTATGTGTAACACTTGTTCTCCAGGTAGATGACAAATGATGTGAACTTGCTGGGAAAGTTCAGGTTAAGATCTACAGGGACATGCATTGCCCAGCTGTGCTTTTTGTAAATGTAAAACTAGTTTAGCATTGTAGATGAGTGGGGTCGCTGTTTCTCCATGAAGTTAATTTATAACAGTAACCAACCATAAGGAAATAATACTTAATGCACTTGAAGCTATGGCAGATGGGAAAGCATGCTACTTTTGTAATAATCCTCACTGGTTTAATTTATACAAATAAATGGTTACTGGGTACCAGTAACCATTATCTTTTGTCTTTAGCTTTCCATTTTTGTCTTTTCTTGGCTTCAGTCATTTCCCAGAGTTAATGCACTTTTCAGTAAGAACTCAATTAACCAGATTTTAAACCCTGAATGAATTGTAATTCAGCATGTGCTTCTGACTTCTGTTGATGGTCTGGCCAGGTCCCTCTACTTAACCCATTTTAATTGGGTAATCATAGATGTTAAGCATTTATAGGTCTGTTGAAGAGATTTGCAAAGCCCATGTGATTAGTAAAAACATGACTAATGTAGTTGTGTCAGTATTATTCTTTACTGATAAAAAAAGAAATAAATAAAATACACAAAAATGCTTTATTAAAAAATTCACAATAAGCATTTTTGCCATCAGTAATGGATTTCTTCAGATTGCCCAAAATTAGATTATTAATGGAAATGTTAAATATAAAATTATCTTACAATTTTGTAGATTTAAAAAAAAAATTTAAATAGAAGATTAGTATACCAATGGCCTTGGAAGTGAATTCAGATTTGCAGTGTTCGAATGAAGAGTTCTCTCTTTATTACAAGGATGATGTAAAAGAATTATTAGATTGGAAGGAATATGTTTGGCAAGTTAAACTGAATCCATATATAAAACCTGCCCTCGGATTTACTAATCTTCTGTGTAAGACTAGATTAGTCTTACACTGAAGCGCCAGGGTAAGAGTATGACAGCAGTGCGCCATGCATATTAATGAGGATGTGTTGCCTCAACTCCAAAGCTTATACGAATCGTGGACGAGTTTAGGGGGTGTGTCGGACTGCCGAGCAGTCCAAATATCTACACCACTGCAATGAAGAAATGCCACAACTTCACATTTAAATGAGCAAGTCCGCTCACGTGTACAATGTAACACTACACTCCCCCATATGTTCAACAACTAACAGAATAAAAAATAAAAATAATTATTTTTTTTCTTCCAATATAGCTGCCCGTAGTTGCGCGGGTTTGCCCAGGTTTTCCCATTGCTTAGCTACAGTTACAGCAGCTTAGACAGCAACATAGCAATAGTGTAGTGGTTAGAGCTGTCGCACAAAGAGGAGGCATTCCCAGTTTGAGTCCCACTATCGCACGTTCCATTTTCTGTGTGAAATCTGTATACAAAAACATTTCCTGACATTTTTTTATGTATAAGTTTTGTAAAAAGCATTGAAATGTTAAATTTAGAAATGCGTGAATTATATATATGAAGGTGAAATGTTTATGCATTCTGAGGCATGAGTACCTTATTTTATGCAATATAAATCACTGCTAACCACATTTTACCACTATTGAGCATATTTAAATACATTTGCGTGTAGCTGTGCTATGGCAAGGAGGAGTAACACAGGTTTACCACATGTTACTGCTGATTACCTTCACGCAACTCCGTGCTAACTAGCGCAACGTCGGGCAACGTCGAGCAAAGTCGGGCAAAGTCGGATAAACACGCTCACACCTGCTTTACTGTTTCTTAACCAGTCAGTTCTGCCCAGAAGGAAAATAAAAAGAAGTGACAGGTCTTGAACTCAGGATACTGTACACTATAGTCACAGTACTTAACCACTAAGCCATGATAGCATTTGACAAGCATGTACTTTCAACAGAGACATATCTATCAAAGGGATTTTAAACATTGCCAACATCAGCTAAGCAGGCTTGCCCACAGCTGAGCTTATCGAAAACTGGCCAATCACAAATAAGTGCAGGAAATGAGGCATATTTAATCTCCACAGGTGGGAACACTTGCTATAACTGGTTGTAGCTTCCTTCTGCAGTCAGCATGGCTGGTGTAGGTGAAGGCACTCAGTTTAGAGCGCAACATTGGGGCATCCAGGTGTCCAAAATTATGGTTTGGCTCCTTGTCCACAAACATGAGGAAAGACTCCTGCAGGGCCAGTACCAGGGTACCCAATATAAAACGGAGGCCTGGAACAGTCTTGCCCGTGATCTCACCAGTGCCACTGGTGTTCCTCGGACTGGTGAGCCGGTCAGGCACCATTATTCTGACCTGAAGCTGAGTAGGGGTGATGAACTGGACTGGTGGATCCAGGAATCCCATACAATGCCTAATGCCCCAGTACTGAGTAAGTAGCCATTGTATTAAGTAGTTAAGAATTGCCATGCTTGTCTATACTATGGATAGGTATGTCTCAGTATCACTGCATTTACTTCACAGCTGCAGGTGACCAGGCTATGAACCTGCAAGCCCATGAAGATAGGCTGCAAAGGCTGCGTCATGAGGCAGGTTAGTAATTATTCTGCATGTGCTGTTATATAAAAAAAATAAATGAGAGAGCCTTCAAAAAGTCTTTTAACCCAATAAATAAAGGTGTAATAATCCTTTAATAAATGTATGATTCATGAAGTGTGTCTGTCATTTTCTTTGATATATTGTTGTACTGCTGCATTCTACAAATAGTAGTGTTGTATTAAGCAGTATCAACCCACACTTGGGTAGGCCCATATAACATGGATGAAGGGAGTGCCAGCAGCTTGTAAGCATATTTACAGCCCTCAACTGTTGGTTCATGCCCGGCATGTACAGGTTAATCTGGCACATGAGTAGCTTGGTATTGTGTTCCCCAGAAATGTCAGTGTGCTGCCAGAAATGTAGGGAGTTGTCAACATATAACTGATACTTCCACCTGAACATATGTAGATAATTAGATGAAAGTAGAGTTGTCAGTATACCATCTTAGCAGTAGTGTGTGTGTGTGTGAGCAATTCTCAAAATATGTTGCAGTAACATCTGCATCTTGGACAGTTTGTATGTAAGATACAGCTCATGTATATAATGATCTAGCAAAATCCAATTGCACAATATAAGGACATTGGGTAGTGTAATAATACATGTAAGGGACATATAACTGCAGTTAATAGGAATGTAGTGAAAACTAGAAGGATATATAAGTTGTTAATTGAGCTATCTTTTTCCACTCTACTGTATGTGCATAAAAAATGCAATTCCACACCTCAATCGGTATGTCTAATCTCAAAACATTTGTTGGGGCGTATGTCCTATTGGTTTATAAATATTTGCATTTATTTCTATGCATGTGCCCTGTTAAAATACCACAATATTGGTGGTCTGCTGCCATCAATTAAACCACTATTGTTCTATATATACATACGTTATGCTTGCTTTTCAACTGTTGAAAATCTGGTTTGTTGGGTTAATGGTAATACTTCTGCATGCTGTTATAACTAATTGGGAATGGTGTTGACTGTTACTAACCCATATCTTTATTAAACTCTCCAAAACATAGTTC
This sequence comes from Protopterus annectens, assembly GCF_019279795.1. NCBI lineage: Eukaryota > Metazoa > Chordata > Ceratodontiformes > Protopteridae > Protopterus > Protopterus annectens. The sequence goes on from NC_056731.1 coordinate 440,822,215, forward strand.
ATATGGGAAGGCCAGTCCCAGGGGACACGCCTGTCCCACCTCAGCTGGCCATGGCACCTGGCGCCAGCAGATCCGGTGCCCAGCCTAGGACCTCCTCCTCCGCTGGCCCTGTGCCACTTTTGGGTGGAAGCACTGCAGGGGATGGGGGCTTGGCCCCCCCTGTTCAAGCATGGGAGGAGAGGCACCTATCACCCTTCGTAGGGTCCGGGCTGTGGTACATAGAGAGATTGAACTTTCTGTTGCAGAACCTCTATGCCAGCTTGAGGCCCGAGTGACGCAACTCACGGGTCAGCCTGCCCCTCCTACACAGCCCCCAGCACAGCCACCTTCTGGGCCATGAAGGTGTAGTGGTGACTGCCCATGGGTAGGGACCTCAGTCCCACTGTTTCCATCTGGGGGCTCATGGGCTTGCGATTTCCAAATATCCCTCCCTGTCAAAGGTGTTCACCCACCACATGTCATATACCGCCCCTGTATGTGTCTTGTTTGTCTTGTCTGTTTACCTCCCCAACCTACCTCCCCAAATATATCTACTTCCCCTACCCCACATTCCACTCTCACCTGAAAAAAAAGGGCAATCTGTTCCCAAAAAAAAAGTATGCCCCATACATAGCTGCCCATTTTGCACACATGAAATGTTATTTAATTGGCATTACAACATACTTTGTTGTCCTCACCCCTCTCTCAGGGGCTGAAGGGTTCATATCTACCTCCAGATTTATTGCATATACACAGCTGTTGCTGTTGAAGAAATGGGCAGCTATGGACCTTTCCTACACCTGTACTGCACATCCCAAGCTATTTTCCATATGGTCTTTCCCTCTTTGTGCCACTTTTTCACCACTTTCCTATCTCCCCATTATTCTTTTCTTTCAAAGAAATTAGTGCGGAGGTGAGCGGGATTAAGCACTATTAAGCAGTAGTGAGTGAGTTTGCACGGGTTTGTGCTTGTTTGCGCTTGGCTAAGCAATGCAAGGCATTGCGCAAACCTGCTCAAACCCGCTTACAACTGCTTAAAAGTGCCTTAGTCACTCTGTATGTGAGGATCCTTGTTCTACTCAGGAACAAAATAAAACACCTCTGTAAGTCTCAAACCCCGGACCTTGCACACACTACAAGAAGTACCACTAAGCCACGGTAGATATACATTACGTTGGTGCTTAAATAATTATATCATGCATCAGAATGAGTTAATGTAAAGGAAAATTAGGAATACCATATCACACAACTTGTTCTGTGGATGTTGACCAACAGCTGTTGTGGGATTACATTACATGCCTGTGATAAGAGAAGCAGCCATTCTAGCAGGAAATAACATCACACCATCACCTTACAACCCCACACAGTATCACAGCAGGACAAACACTGGCATATCTGTTTAGGGCAGAGGCATAAACACAGAGGCATATTAACCTTTCTGCTGTTACACACTGTGCAAATAGCGTTGGAAGGAGTTTTGGAAGCATACCCTTATGTAGGAATAAAACACTGAAAGGCAAATGGATGTAGCCATGTACTGGTAGCAACCAACTGTAAGAATGCCATTGCTCTATTGGTGAAAAGACCTGTGTGGTGCACAGACAAAAAATAACAGGATATTCTCTGGCTATCATGTGGAAAGGTCCACAGTTGGGAGTTACACAGACAGACTACATTCCTTGCTAAAGTAACGTGTACACAGCAACCCTGTAAGTTCAGCAAGATAAAATGCACACAAAACTACTTACACTCTCCATACTTCTGCAACCCTACCCAAATGTAAAATTTACCTGTGTGTGCAGAGTCTGCCAAGGATGTAGGTAAGCATACTCACTGTACTGAAATGAGTCCACTTTTTCTGAGCAGCTCGTGCTAATGTCAACACTAAAAAAGCACAAAATGTTTAGAACTGTGTAAATGAATATTCACAGTATAGCAGTTCACAAACAATTATTGTGCCAAAGGAATACATCTCTATAACTAGCTTTCTATGGCAGTTAATTGTAACAGTTGAAAAGAAAGTACATCTTTCCATGTATCTTAGGGTAGCATTTTGAGAGGTGAGTACATTTTTACACTGACAAGTGGGTACTGGAAGCAGCAACATTAGGTCTGAGTGCAAAATGTAATTCTCTGGCTACACACCTGACTTCTGATATAAGAACTATTCCAACCTTCTGTATTCTGTATTCTAACTATTCCAACCTTCTGTATTAAACAATGATGTCCATACCAAACAAGGATGATCTCCATCTTGGAACGCTGAAAGGGCCATGCCTACATGAGTCAGCAATTTAGAGTACTGGGTAACTATGACAGTGGTTACTTCAATTACTACACAGCAGGCTGCATGCAATTAGCAAATGGTGGGCACTAATTGGTGCAGAGGCCATCACATGCTCATGTGCAATTCCTACAAAAGCAGGCTGCAATCTATGCCAACAAACTCAATCACTATTGCAGAGACTGACAGAGAGAGAGAGAGAGACAGACAGAGAAGAGAGAGACAGAGAAAAGGAAAAAGAAACATTACCAAATTATACAAAGGAAAGGTATGTGACACATTTGTATTTACTGGCATGTAGTAGATGTTATTGAAGAATAGTCTACATAATGTGAAACATTCATATGTGGCAGCAGTACTTCTTTCTGCACAGATGTTCTGCTTAACTACTGCTATGGACAATACTGTGTATACCTGTGGGCAGTGGGACATACCTGTGAAATGTGTAGCTCAGCATTAAATGTCAAAGATCTGATCCATGTTATCTGTGTTCTATACAGTAGTGTGGCCAATGGCTGTTGGGGGGATTACCGCTGACATTATATAAACATGGGTCTGACAGAACAACACATTCATGATAGTCATATTAAAGTGTAGCTTAGCATTGGCAAGTGCAGTAGCAGTCTAGTATGCTTATCTAGCATCTGTTGCCATATATACCCCCCCTAATGTTAGTCTGTGTTCATATGTGACACCTCTTTGTGTTGCAGCAAGGCCCAACAGTTCAGCTGTGAGGTCCAGGGACTTACAACAGTGTGGACCATGTGTGTGTATGCCACACACATACAGAGAAATATATATTTGTCATATATATTCACATTTGTATATGTGCATAAAGCAGGGGACATATTACAACTGTTTGTAAAGGGGGGGATATATACATTGGTGAAGGTTAGTATGCACATATTTGTATGTTGGTTTTAGTGTGTGACAAACAAGACAGCATACAGTGCTGGTATATGACATGTGGTGATTAAACACTGTGGGTGGTTCGTTCAATTTGCAATGTTGAAGCCAGTAAGGCCTGCTAAAGCTACCTGGGCTGTGAACACCTTAAAGATATATATATATATATATATATATATATATATATATATATATATATATATATAAAGATATATATGAATATATATATATATATATATATATATATATATATATATATATATATATACATACATATATATATACTCATACACATGTACATCTACTTGTTGCAATAGATTCTCTGTACTGTTGACTGACTGTGATGGTCAATATGTTTGTGAATACATCAAAGATATGTACCTGTTGGATAGCTTACTGGAAAACTGTTTATTTTATTGTATTCTGGGTCCTTGCTTTGATCCTAGCAAAAGCTGTGTATTCTGTTGCTAGGCAGAACACGTGCTATTGCATACAGTGTGATTAAGTCCCTTGGTTTTAACTAGGGTGTGTCATTGGAGACTAAAGCAGTACATCTATGATTGTTGATTGGTACCGATCTTGAAAGCAAATTCTGTGTGTACTGTAGTACTAATTGAAGCTCTAGGCCTGTACAGCAAAGTATGGTGTATGTCCACATTGCTTGCATCTACTGTTTTGTGTGGTCCCTGTATTCATCACAGATTACATTTCTCAAGATTAAGGTTGTATAAGTACTGACACTCAATACTGTATAGTACACACTGAAAGCTTTCCTGGATTGTCATACCTTTGTGTCCTGTAATTATGTCTGACATGTGTGTGGGTATGTCTGTAACATGTCCTTTGACATACGTGTGGTAATACATATAACTGTGTATCTAGCAACATTCATAGTGTACTACAGCAGTATGTGACCTATATTCCCAATTGTGCACATATTTTGGCCACGGGTTTGGCATTAACAAGTTGTGTGGTATAATATTAATACATTTACTGGACCTTACACTGACTGTGATGGATGATATATTTCTTTACACATCAGCTTGATGTATATCTGCTGTGGCTAGGTGGTGCATCGTGTTGCATACAGTGTGCCTGGTACTCTTTTATAGCCTTATATAGTGATTTTATCTTGTTGCTGTGCAGAACATGGTTCATTGGATAGAGAGTGAGCAAGGCACTTTCAAGCAGTTGTGGGGTGAGCAGTGAGAAGTGGCAGTTAGTGTTTCACTCTCGGTTAGCGTATAGGTTGCTAAACTTTCATAAGCTGTGCTTACCCTTCTGAAAACCCCCTTGCAACTGCTGAAATGTGCCTTATTCCATCTGTAACCACTGGACCTTTGTTTTGGCTAGTAACAAAATGAAAAGCATTTACTAGGAAAAAACCCATAACCATTCACATCACAGCATAAGTGATTTGCCACTAAGCCATCTCAGATATACATATAATTTATGTATTCACAAACATAACATCCAGTACAATCATACAACACTACAGAAAATGTACTCCAACATGTAGATGTATGTGTGTGAGTAATTATTGTAATCTGTGCTCAGGTACAACATATTGTATTATGTATGTAAGTATATGTATATATCTATATATATATATATATATATATATATATATATATATATATATGGCAGTTCAGTGATATCTGTACTGTATAATGTTAAATGTGCCATATGACTTGCTCTGACATATTTTTGGATTTATGTCTTCCAGGGATCAAGGCCTACCACAGGAACCCAACCTACAGTAGGGCTGAAGATGATATCATCACTAGCATTATGATTAAGCACTACCATTTACTGTTTTCACGAACCAGCCAGGACCAGCAGGAGCGTACTGCAATGTGGCAAGATCTTGTCTGCATGGTCAATGAGGTAGGCCTGCATAACTGCACATATGAGCAGGTACGCCACCACTGCAGTGATATTCTCCGACATGTCCGTCAGCGTGCCGCTACTGTGCATATGTAACAGCTTGCAACAGGGGGTGGTGTTAGCATCCACCCCCCTCACCAGAGTGGAGGAGCTGCTCATGAGCCTGGTGGCACCTGCCCAACAACAACAGCAGCAGACATACAGCATGATGGAGGTTGGAGCCAGCCAGCAAGCACACATGGAGCATGCAGGTAACATGGCATATCTGTAGACTACTGTTATCTGTATTGGTAGATCATGCATATGTGAGATGTGGAGTGTGTCATTCAAAGATGTGGAGCCTGTTGTTGTGCAATACTGATCATTTGGAACATAAGCTGTAGCCTTGTGAATGTAAACTGTTGTTGCATGGTAAGATTGCAAACACACAGTAGCAATGCCACAGTTGTGGCCACTGACAAACTGTCTCATCTCTATGTAGGTACCTCTGGGGTGACGTCAAGGCAGTGGACAGATGCTGGTGAGTGTGTTCTACATTTATTATTGGAAATAAAAAGTGCATGTCATAGTTAATGTGTAGGCCATGTACACATGTAACACACCTACCCATAATGCATGCTATGCATGTTTGCTGTAAGAGCACGCACATCTCACTAATGTGATTAGCAGCCTCAAACACATGCAATTCCCAGACCATCTCAAACAAATGTAGCTAGACTGTAGTGACCATTGGATAGGCACAGTTGATACTCAGCATGCACATAACATACATATCTATGTCATACACAGAGCATTTTAACATGCTACACATAAAGGATTCCCAAACCCTCTGTAATGACACACTCCAGTATCCAAAATCTCATCCACACATTACACAGAATATACCTGAGGGGTAGAGGCCTATCCTGGGGCATTTAAAAACTCTGCAACACACTATACAGTCATGGCAGGGAATGCTCCTTATTGGCCTCCTTACAAAATCACATAACAACTGGTTGTGAAATGGTGAATTTAGCCAAGGTAGTACAGTTCTGGCACAGCATGATTTGTGCTGGTTTGTGAAACATTTGTAGCCTTGAGTGACCACCTGATGCCTCATGATGATGGCCTATGGTACTATACACCATCCAGTTATTATAAACACAGTACTACACATAACTGTCATTGCTACACACCATAATGATGCGTGTGTGCACACATATGCACCTCTAAACAGTATGCATACCAATCACCATTTGCACAACTGACACATATATGTCTTGTGATGCTATTGAGTGCTAGGTCACATGACACATATTGGGTATGTGTAGTGTTTAAATATGCAGTCGTGTTTTGGCATGCCATGTCATGGATGAGACTGGTATGTCCACAAATATGATCTACATTCACCATAAGTACCGTACATTGGGTATGTGGCCAAATAGTATTCTATCAGTTATCCATGCACCAGTGATGATGTTGTGTGAATACTCATCATGCATGTGCTAAAAACATGTCCACAATTAACATGTGTCCACAATTATTTGCTAAAGCCACAGAGGCTGTAATTAGCACTGGATACCTATCTGACACACAGATACACATCCAGCAATGGTATGTACACCTGTGAGTTATGGTGCACAGTACATCACAGGGTTATGAATACCTGCACAACAATGTTGTGTCCATGTATGCATTGTGTTCCAGGGGGAGGGTCATCACCAAATAACAAAACACATGCATCAAAGCCATGTATACTGTTAGTAACAAGGATTGACTACATATGCACTGCATGCTGTTGAGGAACACATGTCCTGCATGCTGACAGGTGTGATATGACTGTTTTGCTTGTGATACTGTACTCCACCATCACCTGCTATTGTGTATGTTCTGTGAATGCTGGTGTTGCATGTGTCTGCTTTCGGAAGGAGTGTAGTTTTGTGTGTATGCATGTGTGCATGTGTGCATGTGGTCTGAGGTCATGTTCAGGTCTTAAAGTGTGTTTCCTGTTTTCCTCTCACAGGTGGCAAGGTGGGGCTGGTTCAGTACAGCAGGGAATCTGATGTCACTGACACAGACATTGATCATGAGGATAGGTGTGTTGAGGCACAGGCAGGTTTGTCAGGGTCTGTTTCTGGGCCACCAATTGACAGTACACAAGTCTCCACCCCATCCATGCACACAGTCATACTGCCTGTACATCCATCATCACTATTGCCCTTAGCTGAGGGACAGTGTATGGTTGGCACTGGCCAGGACAGTGTGGTATCTATTGCACATGTATCAGGACACAGCAGCCATAGCCAGATGTCTGGAATGGTACCACATAGTCAGATGCTCAGGGCTTCTTGTCAGAGCACTGCTGGTCATCATGCCCCTGGCAGATGTGCTACACCATTTTCTACCACATGCATGTTTCAGGCTGTCATGGAGGCACAGACACAAATGTAGCAGTACACCAGATAGGTGCTAAGGGCCAGAGGACTCATTACACCTCTGTAAATGACAGTATCAATGACCTAGCAGGTGCCATAAGTAACTACACTGAGGTCTTTGATAGATGTTGGGGTGAGACACTGGATGTCCTCCACAATATCATGTCCATGTGTCAGGACAGTACAGGATAGCTGAGACATCGATGAGGATGTATGCCAGCAACATCACCAGATGGAGGTCGCTGTGGATGTCCAGCAAGTCACAGCCACTCCAGTAGTGCCAGTACCAGACCCAGCAATGTTGGGGGAGCTGTCCATAGACCGTCCAAGCAGACCACGTGCACATGGCTCTGGCCAGTCCCAGCAGGGACATGGATCCAGTGGACATTTGTCAACCTCTGAAGATAGTACCCAATCTGGATTAGTACCTGATACTGTCTGTAGCACCCCTGCCAGGCACAGGTTCCGTATCTGTGGCCAGAGGCTGTGATCTGTAAAGCCTGCCAGGTACAGTCTGTAGCTGCCTTATAAATCCCTGCATATGGCAGCCACATGGTGGAACTGTGTGCATGCAGACACACACACATAAACCAGAAACCTAGGGCAAAAACATACCCGCACACATGACATCAACATTGGCCCATGGCCCTCACACGTACACTCACACACACATGTCGATTGTATGGCTCAGTGTAGGCCTCTGGCAAACCAACAACACACCCTGTGCATATGATGAAACCTGTGCCACTTCCTGTCATCTGTAACACTGATGCAGGAACAGGCTAACATGGTGCTGATGCACAGGGTGACTTTAATAAAGTATAGTAATGGTTGGATGTGTAGCATGTTGTCAGCAGTAAAGTGTAATGATATCCTTGAAGGTGTAGCTGAGCAGGCATGATGTATTAAAGCTGTAATTAGCAATGTTGTATTGTTTTCACCAGTGTTTATTCCAATTGTGTTTTGTTTGCCCATGTGCCACTTGGCTGATGTGTGTAGTTGTGTCAGCATGCATTATACAGTGGACAGTAAGTGTGGGGTGTCTGCAACACAGGTTTGCAGGTGTCCATTTGTAAGCATGGTGGAAGTGCACTGTCTGCATGTAAATGCATATTGGACACATGGGAAGGGTGACATGCCCTGTATTGGCCAGTGTTAACACTACATAGTGTCTATTGGTGGCCAGTATTCATTGTACTACACACATTTTGGAACTTGAGTATGCATGTGTGTGTATGACATGGGTTGACACTGTGCTGTGGGTGATGCTGTTGTTGCTATCTGTCATTGGTTTGCATTACTAAGGTTAACACTATCCCAGCTGCATAATCCTTTAGTAATGCACACTGTTCACCTAGAGGGTTGCATGGACCGTGCTATCACAAACACAAGAAATACTCACTTATATAGTAAAAGTGCATTAGTCTCATGGACCCTTACCATAAACTAAATATATAATAGAAGGTGTGAAGTTGTACCAAAAAAGAGTTACATACCAAGAAGGGATAACCTCTCTGGTCAGTATCATTGGGAAAATACAAGCCCTCATTAATCATACAAGGCAAGCTCCAAAATATAAATTGGCAAGGATTCCAAAGACAACACTAAAGCTTTCTTTAGTGTTGTTTATAATCTACAGTAGAAATCTCAGATCGGGTCAGAGTTAATGTAAATGGTCACAAAGTACACTTATCTGAATGATATTACCAATATCTTGTCAGACAGTTTGAATGCAGATTTCACCACCCTGTCGTTACACAAGGGCCACATTTCCAGACCTGAAGAATGTAAAACCTGATGATTCACAGACACTCTAGTTAAAACATCTCTTTACCAAAGTCCAAACCATAGTGGCAATGGTACTGGACAGTGTCCCTGGCTGTGTCATACACAAGCTGACATATGAAGTAACCACTCACCTAAACACTCTGTTCAGATATAACCTCTATACAGGTTACATACTTGTGAAATGACACACAGTAATGGTGTTCACAGTCCACAAGGGTTGAGCTACAACTTCTTCTTCTTCTTCTCCTTCCGGATTCTCTCATTAGGGGTCGCCACAGTAGATCATCTGTTTTCATTTCTTCCTACCCTCTGCATGTTGCACTATCACACCATCCACCTGCATGTCTTCTCTCACCACATCCATAAACCTCATCTTAGGCATTCCTCTTTTCCTGTTACCTGGCGGCTTCATCCTTAGCATCTATTTCACAATATACTCTGCATCCCTCCTCAGCACATGTACAAACTAATGTAATCCTGCCTATCTGACTTGGTCTACTAACCTTCAAACCTGGGCTGACCCTCTAATATACTTATTCCTAATCCTATCCACCCTCATCACACCAAGTGCAAATGTTAATATAAATTGATTAAGGGTAGAATTACAACAGGTTCTGGAAACTCTCACCCTATAAGCCAGACCAATGTTATCTGGAAGGCTATGGAGCACAGCATTACAGAACACATTAACAGAGACATTATGAACCTGCAAACACTGCACCATACCCACTTAGGTTCTCTAAAGGCCAGATCATGGCTCCTACACCTAGTAGACTTCACGCCAGTTAACAAGGCTATAGGTGAGGGAGGGGAGGTCCACACAGCCAAGCTATAGCTTATCCATCAATTCATATCCATCCCACATTCTGGTATTATACATAACCTCAGCAGACTGACCATAAACGACTGTTAGATAATGGACTGAAAACTGACACACAGATGTAGGACACACAGTAACATTCACAGCCTCCATGTACAATTCTATGCCAGTTGTTGTGTCTTTCGGCTTTTCCCGGCTAGAGGTCGCCACAGCAGAACTTCGGTCCGCTAATGATTGGCAGTAGATTTTTACATGCCGAGTTGCCAGCTCTGATGCACAACCTTCAACGAAGGTACGCCCATTCACACATGTCTCCACACAGAAGATGCTTTAGCTGAGAATCGAACAGGACAACATCTTACTGAGAGGCGACAACGCTACCGCAACACCACCACCGCTATGCCAGTAACAAGTGGTATTCACCTGCACTCAGTCCTGGGACCATTCCTGTTTGGCATATAGCTTTCTTAGGTACAGGCAAACACAGTAGGGATATGTCTGGCCATGTTTGATGAAAATGCATACTGTGGGCTATACTTTATTTGCCAGATGACACACACATCCTCCAAAAGGGTATCATATAGACAGATACCTGGTGTCAAAATCATGCTGTAAAGCTATAAGCCAAAGAAAGTATAGTTATCCACTTTTAGAAAACAAAGTATCCCCAGAGTACCACATAGGTAGTAGCCCCCAAAATGTGGAACAGGTACTAATGTATACATAGAGCCATGTGTTTAGTCATCTCTCCTTTGATAATCACATTACCAAAGGGTTTTGAAAATCCCTCTGTGGAGCACATAAGCAATAAAGGGTTTGCATGCAGATCAACAGAGGTTGTTGCACACCTATAATGATTAGTCATCTTTGCCAGACTTTGCTTAACTCAAGCATAAACCCTCACTCACACTCTTCAATAGAAACCGTAATGAGTGGATGTGAAACAGAAGACGTAGCCCAGGGATCACTGCAGTGGCTAAGCTTGTCACAAGCATACAGAAGTGACCTAAGGTCTGGAAAGTGCCAGCACACTCTGGCAAGGCTAACAGATGCTTTCATGGAGAAAGCATAGTACCTACCTATGAAAAAATTTAGGTCACATGTATGTATATGGCTTTGCCCCACAGCTACCTTACATGTGTTATGCACATACACATGTCATTGTGATATGTAATACACTAGAAAAATCAAAACCCACTCCACATTGACCAATGGTGTCACACACAGTTGGCAAGTGCAGGATTCAAACTCCTACCTAACTACATTATGATAATGCAGCAGTATGCATTTACACAACACACTATATACATTACTGGGGTTTCACCTTCCCACAGGTGTATTTGTAGGATGGTGACATCATCAGACTTGACAAAGATGAGTATATCTCTTTTAAGAGGTGTGAGTAGTCTCTCCCCAGGGAGACACACACACACACACACACACACACACACACACACACACACACACACACACGCACACACACACACACACACACACACACACACACACACACACACACACACACACACACACACACAGTTGGCAAGTGCGGGGTTCTTATTCCAAACTAAGTGCTTTTTTACACTTTGGCAAGCAATATGGAGTTACAGGGTGCAATACAAACATTACTCGGTGACAGTTTGCCTAAAGGGGTTTTTCACATTTGCTAACCTCAGCAGGCTTATCATACTAGGTGTATTGTGAGTGTATTGTATGCATAGGCCATAACCATATCATATATGGTTGATGCACCACATGCTGGCACACACAGGGTCAAACTGGTGGCTAAGCTCTGTCAACCCGATACTGGACAATGCAGTCAAGAGGAGTAGGGTCATACAAGCACAACATCAACAGTCTCACATAGACCTACAATATAAGCACCAGCAAAACACACACATAAATACAAATTACCATACTCGGAGAATACAAATATTAATCTGAAAAAGAGAAAGTGTCCTCCTAAGCAGACAAGCAAGCAACATGCACCTCCAAGCACACGCCAGAAAACACATAATACACCAAAGCATTGTGCCTCACAACAGGCCCTAAGGCAGAACAACATACCCAACACACTAGTAATATGTGACTCCATAGTCAGGCACACAGATGTTCCACTCACTAGGCTGGACAAGGGGAAGGTTACTGTCAGTTGTCTGTCAGGTGCTATGATCCACCACATAACGCAAGCACTTACATCACTCCAGAATAGGTACATATATGACGTGTTCTTTGTACATGTCAGTTTGAATGATCTGAGATATACCTCCCAGGACAACATGACAAGAGATATATAGTAGCTCTATGATCATGTAGCCCAGGCTGGTATGACCCTGACCATGAGTAGCATCTTACCTTCACCTACATGATACTGCAATATAACAGAAAGATGATAAACTTCAACAACTGGCTGAGCTTCTGGTGTCATTCAAAGGGGATCCAGTCTCTGTCTGCCTGTGATGACATGATAGACAAGCCTTGTTGCTTCACTACAGATGGTTTGCACTTGTTGCCCCTATGCTTCTGAATACTGGCTAAGGCTCGTGCTGTCCCCATATTACCTTTTTTAGGCAAGGCTCAAAGGACAAACCAACCCCCATAACCAACACATATAACCACAAAGTGAGCTAAATGCTACTCATTGCCAGAAGTCTCAGCCTCCAAATTCACACACTCGAGGCACTCCTCAGTGTGGAGAATATTGATAGCTGTGCAGTAACAGAAACCTAGTTCAAGGCTCCAGAGAGCACACCAGCACTACCAGGATACTATTCATTCCATACCTTTGGCATCAGGACCTGGATCATAGCACATAGGGCGGGGATGTATCCATATTCAACAAAGATACCTACACCTCTCTCTACATCCTCTCTACAGGATATGTACCCATAGAATGTTGCACAGCAATGTTCTTCCCACTCCACAATGGTGGGGCCACAACAGACCCTTTGCATTCCCACTCTATGAGTCTGACAAGTCTGATCTGCAAGGCAATGGAGGCAATGATAATGGAACTCAACAATAAAGACATCGGGAACCTTCACACAGTTGAGCACACCCAGTTTGGCTTCGTCAAAGGCAGATCACGCCTCCTAAACTGAGTGGATTTCTTTGAGACAGTTACCCGGGATACAGATGATTGAAAGGAGCTCCACACAGCCTACCTATACCTCACTAAGGCCTTTGACACCATTCCCCAGTAAGGTATCATAGATGAACTCACCAACCTGGGCATAAATCCATACATCACAAGATGGATTGCAAACTGGCTCACAGATAGATCCCACAAATTAAGAGTTGCTGGCTACATGTCAGACTATAAACCAGTAACAACTGGTGTCCCCCAGGGTTCAGTCCTGGGGCCCCTCCTGTTTAGTATATACTTCTCAGAAGTACATGCCAACACAGGAGGGTTGTGGTTGACTAAGTTTGCTGTGAACTGTAAAGTGTGTGCCATAATAGATTCCTTGGATGGCACAAATATTCTCCAGAAGGGACTCTATGAGACAGATGTGTGGTGTCAGAATCATGGCCTCAAGCTCAATGCAGAAAAATGCATAGTAAACCCTTTGGGGAAAACAAAGTACCCACAAAATACCACATAGGTGCTACCCCCTGAACACTGATGAGGTAATAAGGGATCTGGGGACACAAGTAGATAGTCATCTTTCCTTTGACAACCATTTTGCCAAAGTGGTTAGGAAATCCTATGTGGCCCACCTAATCAACAAAGGGTTTGCATCAAGATCACAAGAGGTAGTGGTGGCCCTCTACTCTTAAGTCATCAGACCCATCATTGAGTACAATGCACTATTTTGGATGTACTCGACTAGGCAAATCCAGCAGATGGAGAGACCACAGAGGTACCTCACCAAGAGGATTACTGGCCTCAAACATTTGTGTTATGCAACACAACTGGAAAAACTAAATCTGTTCTCTGTTGTATACCGCCTACTCAGAGGCAAACTCTGCCTAACATACAGAGCCATGTTCAACACATAACTGTTGAACATGCTCCATCTAAGGAAAACAAAATTGAGTCACACTATACACTCCAGAGATATGAACCTCATCACAACAATGAATACAACATGCTGGTGGGATAGATTACCATCCCAGAGACTTGCCTTACTGTGGAACAGAGTCCCAGTGTACATCAGACAGAGCCCCTCGCTGACACTCTTCAATAGGAACCTTGATGAGTGGATGGGAAACAGACAATTCACACCAGGGATCACATCAGCAGCCCCACTAGAAAGGGGATTAGGGTACTAACTATTAGAACTAGGACTTAGGAGACTAACCAATGGGGTGGTGAAAGCTGCACAACTTGCCTTGGCTAATATATGCCTTCATGAAGATAGTCTACTACATACCTTATGAACCTATGTGACAGGTACATGTATACAGATAGTAGATATGTACTTCATTGTACAGTCATGTTGTACAGCAGGCACATGGACCATATACACTGTAATGCTTACAGATACTGGTGGCTATTATGTACAGTGGGTGAGATGTGCACCTCATGTCTTTTGTGCCATTGGGATGTGTGCTGGGTGGGACAGTCCTGGATGGCTCCTTGTCATGGTCACCCTCTTACACACATCTCTGCCCATCCATCTTTGGCTTATTATACTGTGTTCCCCCTACATATATAGGTACATAGGTAGGTAATAGGCTATCTGACTGAAGGCATATATTAGTATGGCCAGAGTGTGCAGCTATCACCACACCTGGGGTTAGTTCCCTAGCCTCTATGTAGTAGAGCTGATGAAGTGATCCATGGTGTGACAGTTCAGTTTCACATACACTCATCAAGGCTCCTCTGGAAGAGTGTCAGTGAGGGACTCAGCTTAATGTAGGTTGGGAGCCTGTTCCAAAGCAAGGGAAGTCTGTGAGTTAGTAATGTATCCCTCCAACATGTTCTATTTATTGTTGTGATGATTATATCCCTAGAGCATGTGACAGTGAGCTTGGGTTTACTTCAGATAGAGCATGTACATCAGTTCTGCATTGGACATGGACATGTATGTTGGGCAGAGATCGCCTGAGTAGACGGTATGCAACAGAGTACAGATTGAGTTACTTCAGTCTTGTTGCATGGGGCAACTGTTTGAAGCCAGTAATCCTCTTGTTGAGGTACTTCAGTGGTCTTTCCAGCTGCTGAAGGTGCCTAGTCAGATTCATCACAAGTGTGTCGTGGTACTCTCTGATGGGTCTGATGACTGATGAGTAGAGGGAACCTCCTTTGACTTACATGCAAAGACTTTGGCAATTTGTGGGGAAACATAGCATGATATTCTAACCACTTTGTGAATGTGTTTCTGAAAGTAGAGATGACTTTCCACATGTATCCATAGATCCCTTATTATTACCTCCATATTTACGGTGTTGGCACCTATGTGGTATTTGTATGACTGTAGCTCGAGGCCATAATTTTGACACCACATCTGTCTGACTGAGACCCTGTTTAAGGATGTCTCTGTTGTCCCAAACATCAATTATGACAACCTTTTTGCAGTCATCCAGAAACTTTGCTAACCATAGCTCTCATGTGTTTGACTGTACTTCTGAAAACTATACATCAGACAGGAGGGGTCCCAGGACTGAGCCATGGGGGACAGCAGTTATTAACAGCTTGAAGTCCAACAGGGAGACCACAATTCTTACCTTGTGGGATCTATCTATGCCCCAGTTGGCAATCCATCAGATGACATACGTGTTTATGCACAGATTGTTGATTTTGCGGATACAACATGTGTGTGGGATGTTGGAAAAGGGCTTTTCAAGGTCTATGTAGGCCATGTGGAGCTCATTTCATTGATGTATGTCCTGGGTGACTGCCTTGAAAACTGTCTAGCAGGTTTAGGGACCATGATCTGCCCCTGACCGAAACAAAATGGGTAGGGTTCAGTGTTTGTGGGCTCCCAATAGCTCTGTTTATGAGTTCCGTAATGATGGACTCCATGGCCTTACAGATCAGGCTTATTAGGCTTATAAGACAATAGTTCCCATGGTCTGTTGTGCACCAACACTTGTGGAGTGTGCCAAGTGTTGCTGTAACCCATTCAACAGTTTCATATCCTGTACAGAGGGTGAGTCTCAACAGACTGTTCAGGTGCAGGGTCTGTTTGTTTTGGAGTTCACATATGATACAGCCAGGGACACCATGTCATCCCATAGACGCCGTGTTTTTTAGGTTTGGATAGAGCTGTTTAACCATTGCATATGTGATTTCTGGGTTTTCACAATCTCCAGGTATGGTAATGGGCCCTTTTGTCAGTGAGAGGGGGGTAAATATGTATGAACCTGTCTGACAAGATGTTGGCAATGTCAGTCATGTACATGTATTCATTTACACTTTGCACTAACTCAGAACATGTATGAGTTTACATTGATATTTATGACATAGCTAAAGAAAACTTAATGGTTCTCTATGGAATCTTTGGCAATATTTTTGGCAGAGCTTGGCTTGGATAATGTTAGGAGTGCTCATTGTTTCTTGATGATACTGATCGGAGATTTATTGATCTTCTTTGGATTTTAACTTTCTTTGAACAACTTAAGTACTTGTATTACATAGTTTGATTATGACAGGGGTCCAATATATTATATGGGTCTGTTTTCATATCACTGTGTGCGCAAGGCAGGATTGGTGAATAGTGATGTGTCTGGAGTAAGAACTGCAACTGCCAGATATGTGTGGCCCACTGCTGTACTCAGACATGGCCTAAGTGTGTGAGCATGCTCAGTATGACCGTTCAGTATGTTGTTGACTGAAATTTGCTTCATTTATCTAAGTGTGTGAACATGCCCAGTATGACCTTTCAGTAAGTTGCTGACTGACATTTGCTATATTTGTTTGTGTATGAGCATGCCCACTATGGGCATATATACTATATGTGTGTGAAAAATCAAGTTGTTTTTTACTTCAGGGCTCACCTTTGTGTTGTACATCGACATGAAGCACGCTGTGCCTGCAGGGCTTCGATGAGTCAATTTGCATAGACTTATCAGCATTTCTACATATAGGGGGGACAGCTATTATTTGTACATTTCTACCCGGGGGGGCACACCTGATTGTTACTGTGGATGTACATAGGATGTGGGGTACACCTGACACTTATACACATTTGCTAGGCCTGCACTGCTATGTCAGGTACTCCATTTCAGTCTGTACTGTTGCCTATCGTACTGGCTTGAGGCAATTACACGCATATTAGTTTGTGACTTCATAGCCTACCCAACCCACATCACACTGCCTGGCCTACTGTTATCTGTCTGCATTGGCCTGGGGGGAGGTTAACCATATGCCTCTTCAGAGGGCATGCTACAGCATTTGTTTGTGTTTGTGTTTGTCTACAGCTGTCCTGCTGGCTGTGACTGTTAGGTATGTGACCCCCCCAACTGGTATGTGTGAGTGGCTTAAGTTGTGTCTGTGCCAGTATTGAGGGTGGTGCTGCAGGGCTGCCTATGTTGGATGCACATAGTATACTCCCTATACATGTTTGAAAACAGGTAGTATCAAGTTATGCATCCCTTTTACTGTATGTGTGAGTCAGAGAGAGGTGTCATTTCCAGGGTTCCTACTGAGTCAGTGTATGTGCTATGTGTTGCCTCTTTGCCAAGGCCAGGGCATACTGGGAATGCCTCCTTCTGCCTACTGGGACAGGCTCAGGTTGTTCCTCCTCCGAGTCACGCTGTGCCTTGTGCAGGCCTTGGCAATGGTGGGGGATTGTTTGGCCTTGCCCCATGCTGTTCCTGCTGAAGCTGTTTCCACAGTATCATATTGTGTAGCATGGCACATACCATAACAATTTGGGTACATGTAGTTGGTGAGTATTGCAAGGCTCCATCAGATGTGTCCAGGCACCAGAACCATGACTTGAGCATCCCAAACACATGCTCAGTTATGATTCTTGTTTGTGTATGTGCCTCATTATGGAGTTCTTGTTCAGGTGTGTGTGCATTTCTGATGGGTGTCATCAGCCATGGCTCCAGTGCGTATCCAGCATCCCCTACTAGGTGGCCGTAGGGAATGTACCCACTGGCAAATAACTAGTACAGCTGGGTCAGATGCCAAATGTGGGAATCGTGATAGTTTCCAGGGTATTCAGCACACATACATTCATTATTATGCCCTGGGCATCGGACATGAACTGGCAGTTGATGGAGGGGAAGCCCTTGTGGTTGATGTAGACCCTACCCCGCTCACCGGGTGGTGCTTTGATGCATATGTGCGTGCAGTGTATTGCACCCACTACCTCAGGGTATTCTGCTATTTGGTGGAAAAGATGTGTATTGTTGGCCAATGCCTCACATGAATTGTGGAAATATATGTGGTCACCGACATGTGCTGACATGGCATCCAGGAGCTGGTGGAGTACCCTGGATACTGATGCCTGTGAAATCCCCATCATATCATCAGTTGGTCTTTGAAAGGTACCTGTAGCTAGTATTCTTAGGTCAACACATACCTTGGTATCCACTGGGATGGGTTCCCCTCTGTTGGTTCTGTGTGTGAGGCGTGGCCGGCACAGCTCAACAATTTGTTGTAGGAGGTCCCTGTCCACCCTATAGCTGTCCACTATCTCCAGCTCATGTAGCCCCTGGAAGGTTACCCTGAGTCTGTACACTGTTCTCCGTCTCCTCACTGTGGGTTGCTCAGCAGCATTCACAACATCACCACCCTCAGCAGCTTGCACATGTTGGTTTATGATAGCAAGAGCAGCCCCTAACATTTTGTCTGACTTAAGCTTTTTAAGCTTTCCCTCTTTGTATACTGCAGTGTTGCAGAGTTCTTGAGAAAAAAGAGGAAAGAATGCTGTTTGCAGAGTTTAAAGTGCTGGGCTGGGCTAGGCTAGTCTGCTGCCTGTGTAATTGGTTGATTCTGATATATTTCACCTGGCAGCTCTGCTAGTTCTCCTTGGTTAACTTCCTACTACTTCTTTTCCTTCCTTTTGCCTTTCTGTTTCCATGCACACATGCTGTGTGCATGTTTGCAAGGAGTCTCCTATCTTATAACAGTGTGCACCTTGAGTTTGAGGTTTTCAAACAGGACAACTGTAGACACGTCTCTTGGCAATCCTAAGCAACTCAGGGCAAACACGAGTCACTGTGCTCCAATTAGCTTACAGTTTGTCTAACACACCCACTCATGATGTCACCTATATTCTAGTCTTCTACTCACTTACTCCTAATCTTACACTCTTGGGACATGCCTCACATGCTGGGGAAAATTGGGATTCACTATCCTTATCCTCATTTGCATAGGATTGCCTAGTAATGCATGGTTACATCTCTCACACTGAGCTTCCCCCCCTTAGCAACCACTAGTCAGTAGCCATGTTGTCTTCAGCCTGCCATTCACCTGCATGGCCAAATAAGCTTTTTAGTGAAAATGCCTATTTTTGGCTTTTTTTTAAATGATTTTCTTGTTTTTTAAAGCGCCACACATTTGCACGGTGCTGCACTATGCTTAAACATGGGAGATCGTGGAATAAAGTTAATTTTTTATGTTTTAAAACATTTTCAATGCCAATGGCCTTATATTTGGCCATTGGCATGCTTCCTCAACTGTATGCATCCTTTATCTGGAGCTGTCATAGCTCCGTTTAGCTATTTGCAGAAATGTACTTCGTTATCAATGGAGTACATTTCTGCAGGTAACACTAATCTTCCACGGGCAGTTTGTGTTTGCTGGATCACAAATTTACCTCATTTGCATGGCTTTCTCCAGCAAATGAGGTAATTTGCATACCATGACTCTGTCTGTGCAAGACTAGCTTTAGCAGCTCTCGTGCACTCCCCTGCCAGCTGTTCCTGGATCGCACGGCAGACATATTCTGCTCCTACACTCATCTTGCAGTCTGTGCAAGCTTCTGTGAATCCGGGGGCTTATATAAATGGTGAGGAACATGTTAAAGTTTATTTAAAAGCAGAGGTCTCATTCATTGAATCATTTATGAAGTCATATGATTTATCTGACAAGCAATGTGATTAATCTTGTATAAACTGTTGTATAATTAATTGGTTGTTCACAGTCTGAGGAAGTATATTATTGAGAAAGAAAGTGCTTACTGTGAAGTTTATTAAGAAAGAGTATTGGGGCATTTGGGGCTTTTTATTTTATTTTTTATTTTTTAGTGTATTAGCTGACATTCTTGGTATTGCTTTTGGATTTATATTGTTCTGCATAATCATTATTTTTGATGGACATTCACTTATCATTTGAGTAGGAACATTATCTGCTAAGGTTTAGTTAGGTAACCCTCTGCTACCATATAGTATAAGCCAATTATCATCTGCCACTACTTAGTTTTACTGCCCATTTTCTTGTTGATAATAGGATTATTGTGGCATAGTTCCCTGAAGATGACACTCAGGATTTTCACATCTAAATAATCCATAACTTGTAGGCCAAAATTAATTGGCATTAGTGATTATTTATTCAACCTGCTTATAAGTAGTCACTGTGAGAATTGTGTGCATGTCAGCCTACATCAATTGAATCTGTGAATTTGTTTGTCAGTTTAACAGTAACTCATTCAGATTTGGCAGTTATTGCTAAAGTCATCTTCCCCTACAAATGCCCTTTTAGACCATTTTTGCTTGCTTGATTCTAAGTACTGATATTAATAAAGTGGCTGCTTTCATTGTTACAAATTAATTGTCATGAACTAGATTATTGTTGCGTGAAGTTTTCTAAATTTAAAGATAGCAGCATACTACCAGAAATGTCACAATATTTTTCAGAGTTGGTGTAATAAGATTTTTGATTCATTTATATTTTTCAAATAATTTATTTAAAATGCATATAACTAAGCCTTTAACAGAGGCAGTCAGCCTCATAGTTCTACGTATGTTCATTCTTCATGCATACATTAATTTGTAAGCAATACTAAAATGCAGGTCTTTGAGTAAATATTAAGATGCTGTTTTCTTATGTTATGTGGTTTACTGGATTAGTATGTCATATTCACTTGGCTCATGTTAGCATAAGTCTTTTTCAAGTTATATTTTTAATCTGGACATGGCGAGTCTGGCAAGAATTTGTTAATTGTTCTTTTAGTTTCTACATTTAACATTGTCTCTTTTTGTAAGCCTTAATCTAGTCAATAAACAAGCCACATAATGGGATGCTAGTATCATCCTATACCTTTGTATTGTGTAATGTTGTAAATACATTCTAATTCAGTTATATTACTAATAAAAATATAATTGAATCACTTTAATGTCCCTCTACCCAGCCAACAGGTCGTACAGTCATTCATCCCAATTTCTAATTCAAGATAAATAGGTGCATATCTTTAATTCCATGTACATGTGATACCTCTTCATGTCATGGTTTAATTAGCTATAGAATATTACTTATTTATTTATTTATTAATTTATTCCAGTTTGATGACCGGGGAGGTCCACTGGGCTCCGGAGCCCATTTTCAGTGGAAGCCCGGGGAGAAAAGCTCCACATTACATAGTAAAATTAAAAAACAACAGATAAAATTAAAATTATGATTCAAAGCTATAGATACATTAAGATACAACAGATAATATTAAGTTTTATGAATACTAGTAAATTGTGATACAGAGACAGTATGAGGTACAGTGGTTACATAGCATATGAGTCATGTATTGACATGGTTGGTTAAAAAGGTTACATAGAATCTGAATCTTGTTATAGCAGAGTGGTAAAACAAGCATAAATGTTAGGGAGGGGGAAAAGGGAGAGCAAACTATTTACAATATTTTCATATATACATAAGACAACAGTAAAGAATAAGTAAAATCCATGGAGCAAAGTTGTTGGAAATAGGAGGAGTATGGAAATACAATTAGTGTAAAGAGAGTAGAAGGCTAGGTGGGGAAAGTGCAATTGCACTTCCAATTGGAGAACAAGTAGGAATGGAGATGGGTTTTGAAGTTGTCAGGGTTTTCTATCATTCATAATGAAAGAGGGAGAGAATTCCATTTTTTTGGCTAAGGAAAAAGATAGGAGGTACTGCCCGGCAGGTCGCTTTGGTTTGTGGACAGTGAGTAGGTTTAGGTGAGCAGATCTAAGTGGCCTGTTAGGGGTGTATGGTTGTAGGATGTTGGATAGTGCAGGACATTTAGAGGGGTTAAATAAAAGCCTATGGGCAGTGGTAAGTTGGAGGTAGTCTAGAAGGTTGGGAAGTTCTAGCCAGTTTAGTGAGTGGAGGGCAGAGCAATGGTGGGAGGAGTGTTTGGCTTTGATTGCGAATTTTGAAATTTTATTATAACAACTTTCCATTTTTAAGGAAATGAAGGCAGATAAGTTAGTTAATAGAGGGGCACCATACATTAGTGAGGGAAGAAGATAGGTAGCAGCGAGGGTTTGTCTAGAAGAAGGAAAGAGATAGTGGATGTTTCTGTATAGCAGGCCAAATTTTTGATGTGTTTTCTTGATGTTGAGTTGAATATGGGTGTCAAATTTTAGGTTTTCATCTATAGTGACCCCAAGTAGTTTGGCATACAGAACAATTTCTATGGTTGAATTGTTATGGCTTCTAATTTGGAAGGAGTTTTTGTCAAGAGGGAAGGACTTTGGGGGGGGGGTAGTATTTTGGATTTGTTAGCATTTGAAGAAAGGTGGTTTTGGAGCATCCAGTTCTCAGTGGTGGAGAAAGCAGTTTGAGTGTATGATAGAAGTTCTGGGAGGTTGGTGGCACAGCAGATTAAAGTGGAGTTGTCAGCATATTGTACGATTTTAGTATTTGGGATGGCAGAGTGGAAGTCATCGATAAAGATGTTGAATAGCATAGGGCCAAGAATGGAACCTTGGGGAACTCCAGTGGGGGTAGGAAGGAAGTTAGAGGTGCCTTTCCTCCATTTTACAGCTTGAGATCTGTTGGATAGGTAACTTGAGAACCAGGATAGTGTATTGTGTGAGAGGTTGAGGTTAGCAAGGTGGCTAAGGAGATGAGTATGGGAGACAGTGTTGAAAGCCTTGGAGAGATCTAGTAGAACTGTTGAAACTATTTTACTAGTGTCGCGGGCATGGTTGACTATATCTAGGAATGAGAGTAGAGCAGTTATAGTGCTATGGCCAAGACGGAAACCATGTTGGGTTTGAGAGATGAGGTGGTTTTTGATAAGAAAGAGCATTAACTGAATATGAATGCATTTTCCAGTATTTTTGATATTGGGGAGAGGATGGCTATGGGGCGAAAGTTTGAGGTATTATTATTTATACCACCTTTGTGGAGAGGATATATAAAGGCAGCATGCCACAGCTTGGGGACATATGATTCCTGTATGGATCTGTTGATTAGGATACTAATGAGGAGGGCGATTCCATCTGCGGCAATTTGTAAGAATTTAGATGAAATGTTATCTGGGGCATTAGAGCAAGGTTTTAGTTTGCTGAGAAGTTTTTTTATATGTGAGGTAGAGACTGGTTTAAGTTCAAAGGTGGGGGAAGGGTTGGGTTTAGAGGCTGGGGTAGAGTGACTGAAATGTGTGGATGGGTTAATTTGCAAGGTCTTATTTAGTTCAGCTATAGAGTTGGTAAAGAAGGAGTTGAAAAGAGTGGCAATTTCTGGATCGGACTTGGTAGTGTCAGGGCAAGGATTATTTTTGGTGCCTGGGTTGAGAAGTGAATTAATGGACTTCCAGAATTGTTTGGGGTTTTTGGAGTGGTTGGCTTGGAGTGTCATGTAGTAGGATTGTTTGTCTTTGGATATATGATTTTTAGTAAGGTTGCAGAATTGCTTGTATTGAATAAGGGTCTCTGGTTGTTTATTGTGCTGAGAATGTTTCCAGCATGTGTCTCTCTGTTGCATAAGTTTTTTGGTTTCCCTAGTTAACCATGGGGCGGATTTGGATTTGACTCTTCTAGTTCGGGGTGGAGCTTGGGAATTAAGTACATTTAGGAAAGTAGAGTTAAAGGACTCAACGGCTCTGTCAAGTGGTAACATTTTTAGATTGTTCCAGTTAGTTTGTTTGAGGGTATTAGAGAAAGTTAGAGGGTTGAAGTTTGTTAGGTTATGTGTATGTAGATATTGGTGCTGGAGATGGGAAGACTGGGTTGCTCGGTGGATGAAGGCAGGCAGGTGGTCACTAAAAGAGTCGGGAAGGATGCCTGAGTCCAAGATGTTGTTAGGGTGGGTAGCTAGGACCCAGTCCAGTGTCCAAAATAGATATTTGTATTCCAATGATGCAAGGCTGTCGTGCCAGATGTGGAAAGTGTTGAATGCAAGTTATGCATCTCATGTAAATACTTTGTTATATGGTTGGAGTGTGTGGTACATTTGGTTTTGATCAATATCCCAGGGTTGTTTTTACTCTTGTTAGCATTATGATAGTATGTAATATGGGTATTAGAATCCGGTCTAGGGGTTTTAACTTCCTTAGCTGTTCTGTTGGAGGCACTGATTACTTCTATCCTTCAATCATTATCCAAGGAAATATAGTCTGGGCTTTCCCTCACATGGACTGGATCATTCATGCATGCCAATTTAGAATATAATTTAGACAGTTTGTGCCATGAATTTTCCCAGAAAAGCTCAGTGGAATTCAAAATCCAATTAACTCATTCCCTCCAATGGAGCTCTGGACGTTTGCACTGTAACTTCCAATGGGCATACCCGAAGCTTTTTGATAAAATCAAATTCTATCCTCACATTTCAAACAAATGTTCATAAGTCTGTAACACCAAGGAGGTGTAAATGGCAATCTCTTCAGCACAAACTATTTTATAATGGTAGCATTCTTTAGATTATTGGTCTTAAAGTGGATTTTATAACTCATAGTAAACAGAGTAACTATTAAGTTTGTAATATTTTGTACACAACTTAGAATATCTCAGCAACCACCCATATTACAGACATAATCTTTCAATCAATATAATTGTGTTTGCCATCATGTAAGCTTTAAGATAAAATCTTTTTAATACTTTGTATGTACCATGGTTTTGGAATTATTGATGCAAATATGAACAAGCAATATTTGCTGCCTGGAGACATCAGTAGGTTGTAACTGTAGAGGCACCTGGAAGCATCACTCAGCTGTAATCAGTTAAAAGAATGCTCTTCTGCTACATATTGCACAATACAGATATGCAAATCTGCTATAGTCAGGAATCACACATGATTGCCTCTCATTTTGAATCCCTTAAGAAAGAATCGATCCCACACATTACCGTGGTGTTAACTATAGTTATTTAATGGAAGCATGACATCCAGATAACCAAAACTGTATGAGATCCAGAAGGATGCTTTATTGCATTGATATACATTTAGTCATGTGTATATATCTGTATTAAACACTCACTGTCAAAATAAAGTGAAGCTTCTCAGGGATCTAGCATGTTGTATTTCACAATTTATTTATTAAATTATTTATCCTTTGTTGACCAGGTTAGTACCACTAGGCCAGTAGCCTCTTTTCAGGGGAGACCTGAGGTGGTATTTATAATACTGGGGAAATTTGGCCAGGACACCTGGGAACTTTGGATGGTGCAGTGGTGCAGCAGTAATGTTGTCTCCTCCCAGCAGGAGGTTCTTCGGTTCGATTCTCGGCTGGAGTGCCTTCTGTGTGGAGTCTGCATTTCCTCCTTGTGTCCCAGTAAACAAATGTTAAATAAAATAAAATAAAACTTCCCTTACTCTGCATTATTGCAAGTGGGAAATATTTTGAATGAGTACTTCCTGTTTCCATTCCAGGTGCAGAGGCAGCACAGAGAAACAGGAACGCTGATGGAGAGAGAAGGAGATAATGGATTGGTGAAAGAAAGAGAGGATAAAGCAAATATCAAGACTGAAGAATATGTGCAGGATTCAGAGGAAATGTTTCAAAGAAATCTGTTTGATAGAGATGAGTCAACAAATGATGAGTGTAAAATTACAACCCTCCAGTCAGAAGGGTTGAGAGATGATTTACTTAAAGAAATAGTAGAACAGAGTGAGCCAGAAAATGAAGCAGATGTCTGGGGGGGATATTATGGAGAAAATACAAAAGGAGGCTGCAGCGACAATCCTGAAGAATAGTGGCGAGAGAGAAAAGAAAATATATGCAGACAAAGACAAACAAGGCAAAAGTGGAGTAGCAGAGAAGAAGGCAAAAGAAAATGAAAAACAGAAGCACTTGGTAAGAATTTGAAGTAAAAATGACAAAGAAATTGACAGGTATGAAGTGCAGGACAATTGAATAGCCCCTTTTTGTGTAAAACCACATCAGTTAAGAGCATTTATTCTTATTAACAGAGACATTTTGTGACATTATATTTGAGACTGTTTTTTCTATGGAAAATTTTCTTGGAGAATATGAAAAAAAGAAAGACTGTAACCCATGTAATCTTTATGTGATAAAAGCATTTAACAGGGAAATAAAAATGAAAATTCATGTACAATTTTGAACAAAGGTAGAAAGAAAGACATTGAAAGGACATTTGAAAACCTTATATAAAAAAACATACTGGACATTGCAAGGGTTTATGACAAAAAAAGTTTATGGACTGGGGCTAGGAATTTAATACTGTGTTAAAAATAGAAAGAGAAAGAATTATACATATATATCAAGCATGAAAATGTGGGCACTAGGAGTGTCATAAAATACTGGGGACAACCCAAAGCACATTTTTTGGAAAAGAAGGACATTTGATAAGTAACTATCATAAAAGAAAATGTTATATGTGTGGAAAAAAATTATATATGATGCAAAAAATGTGAGTTGAAATGTAACAAAATTGGACATTTATGGATGGATTGCAAAAACGAAATTAAGAGTAAGGAAAAATAAAAAGAAAGAGAAGAAAATGAACAAAGAGAAAAATAGAACTGGTAGAAACAGAAGAAAAGATGACAAAAAATAATAAAGAGGACATAGAAGCAATGAAGAATACATAGATTGAGAGGTAGTAAAAGAAAAAAAAGCAATTCCATTGATAAAAGAGTAAAAGACAGAAAAAGGAAATTTAATGGGATAAGTGCAAAAGAAAAAAGAAAGGAAAGGATGAAAAATAATATATACAGCTAATGATTGGGGGTTGGTGTACTGGTTAAGGTTTTTGAGTCACAGCACAAGGTACAGTGTTTGATTCTCAACTTTAGGAAGATAATGGTATTAAGAATATAGTAAGGAAAATAGGAATTTTGGTGTGGTATAATACAGGTGTATAGATGTAATTATATTAAAAGACACAAGATTTTTAACAAGTGAAGAAAAATAAAGAATTTATGGAAAGGATTATCTGGAATTTAAGAAATGAGAGATGTTCTGGAATAGCTATATTCTGCAGTAATACAGTAAATATATTATATGTAACTAGCAAAAATGGGAAGATTATTCATTGTAGATTTAAAATGGAAAGAACAAGTATATAGAATTATAACATTATATACTGATACTAATTGTAAAGAAAGGCAAAGCTTATTTCATCAGATTTCAGACTATGGAATAATAAATATGGATATTAAAATAACAGGAGACTTTAACTGTAATTCAAGAGGTAAATGTAAACAGAAAGGAAATTATATAGGAAAAAATGTTAGAAGTTATAAGATGTGGTAAGTTAAAACTCTGGGACAACAATTCATGGACTTACAAAAGGGTTATTTATAGAACTGAATTAGAGTATTTCATAATATCAGAAGGTTTAATTACAGGAGAAATGGAGGTAGCTGAAACATGATAGGAATAAAAAGATAAATAAAGCACGGAATGAAGAAGGAAAGAGATTTGTAATACAGTTATGGAAAGACCATATTACCACAAGAACATTTTATAAAAAATTGTCTGAATGGTGGATGATATTTAAGGAAAATATATAAAATGCTTTTTTACAGTGGCAATATGATGTGAGAAAAGTAGAGAAAAAATATAAAAGAATATATAATGATGGATTAGAAGATTTAGAGCATAATGATAGAAATTATTTTGAAAATACAATGAATTATATGAAAGAAATAAAAAATTACAAGAATTGTTATATAAGCAGAGATATTGTTACAAGGAAAAAGAGAAGTATTGAGTTACTTAAGCAGATTAGTAAAGGAAGATGGTATTGTAATGAGAAAAATAAAATATAAAAGGAGAAATAAAAAGAACTCAGGAAAAGATTATGGATAGTGTAGTACAATATGCACAATAAATATTTAAAGAAGAAAGATGGCAGTGAAAAAATATGGAAAATAAAAAAGTTAAAAGGAAAAGAGAATAAAGAGTTGGAAAAGGAGATTTCTTTAATTGAGCCAGATAAAGTATTATGACCAGTAAATATAGATTCAGCTGCAGGACCTACTGGAATAGGGTATGAAATGTATAAAAAAGTAAGGGAGTGGCAAAAAAGATGTTGAATAAATGGTTAAATGAAGGTTTTGTGTATAAAGATTTATGTGGGGGAATACTTAAATTTATGTGGAGGAAGCAAGATAGAAGACAATTAAAAAACTGGAGAAAGATTCTATTGAATAATAGTGATTATAACACCTTTATGAATAATGAAAGAATAAATGAAATTATATTTAATGGTAAATGGATTCTAACAACAATATTAAGAAAAAAGAAGAACCAAATAAAGAGAGGCTTGCCTTAATTAAAAGGGACTTGTGTGCATGGAAGCTGTTTGCCATGTACTGAGTTTATTTAACAATATTAAGCAAAATCAGATAGTGGTTATTGAGAAAGGAGTGGGGGTCTAATAAGGGAAAATTTAGAATGATTGTGCAAACATATTTGTGTATCTATATGTTTGTACATTTGTAAATATTTATAAATATTTAAATACTTTGTAAATAAGAGTTATTTTTGTATATAACTAAAAGACACCTAGTCTTTTCAATAGGTGCTGTGGGATCTTTTGCATCCACATGAGCTAGCACCTACTTGAGTAGATGGGACCTCAGCTTCATATCTCCTCTGAGAGATGGCACACTCAGGAGATCAGCAATTGATCTACCTGATGTGGGAAAAGAACCCAAAGTCTTCTGCACTAAAGGTGAGTGGGCTACCATTTGTAACACTGACACTGACAGTAATAAAGGATTTAGCAAACAAAGTTTTAGAGTCATCCATTCATTACTAACTGGAACTTACCATTAACTTCCTCATTTGATACATTAGATCTTAAAATGTTCCTGAACAACATAAACTCTCAACTATTACATGGGGTAATATTTGTTTATGATTTAATTGACACCACCACTACCACTGTCACACATAGTAATAAGTCATCTGACTGCAAACTGTGGCATATCTACTACCATTAAAACCTTGAGTACAAACAGAAATGTCCTAGTAATTTCTGACTCCATTGTCAGACACACCGGCTCCAGGCTTACCAGGCTAGACAAGGACAGTGTGAAAGTTAGTTGCCTAACAGCAGGATCTGTAATATTACACTGACCAACCATAAATACAACCTTGTGGTAGCCCGTGTGAGTGTAACTGACATAAGGGATATACAGACAGACATACTGGATCACAGCATGCATGTATCAAATGCAGGTAAGACTCTTGTCCTGAATGGAATCCTACCTTCACCCAGAATGATAAATAAAAAGAAAAGATAACTGGCTTCAACAATTAGCTAAGTACTTGGCATCATTCTCAGAGGATTCAGTATTTGGCATCTTGGAACAAGATGGTAGACAGATTGACTTACTTCACAAAGAATGGCCTGCACCTCTCATTCCAAGGCTTCCACATACTGATTAAAACCTTTGCTGCCCGCACAGTGTAAACTATTGGATAATCCAACATAACTAACATATCTAGCTTGAAACTAGGTCATAATAAGACTGCTCTTATCAATGCAAGAAGTCTCAACAACAAATTGCCCAATCTTGAGGCTTCCTACATTTGAAATGCATCTATGTTTATTTAATTACTGACACTTTATTTAATTGTAAAGAGAGCATTCCCTTCATATTTAAGTTTTGACCCTACCATGGCTTAGGGGCAACTGTGGTAGTATCTTCATATTTGTCATGGACAATATCACTTCCAGGCAAATTCCTAGAGACCTGCAAACTGAACTCATAGACAGCCAGATCATCTTGAACAATTGACATTATCAACTTATATCCTGTTACAGGACACCATCCATGTCCCCTGATGACCATGTAAGATTCCAAAATGTATTCAATGAACTCTCTGTTAACATTTCACACTTAGCTATTTCACACTGCCATTTCACACTGAGCTAATCGAAGGAAGGACACTTAGCAAACTCGGATCTATAATATATAACATTAAGTATCCTGTTTTTTTGCTTATTTTTTCAAAGTTATTTATAGCACTTTGTCTACTGCATAATTTTTAAGCTAGTTTCACTGTGTGTGAGGTATTAACTGGAAATTGTCCACTTTTATTAAGCATCTGTTTGGGTTGTTTGATTCTGATAACTTGTTTACAGTTAAAAGCTTTCTCTAGAGGCTCCTTTATCTGTTTAAAACATTCATTTAAAGGCTCACTGCTGCTTTTCTGCTGTGAGAAACATGTATGCAGTTTGTTTCTACCTAAGTACTGCGGATATTTGTAGCATTGTCCATATTCATGCTTGTGTTTGGGCCTAGTGTTTGTGGAGGCTGTGTGTCTGAGCATATGTTCAAGGACATCTTGGTTTAGCCAAAGCCATTAGGCATTTTAGTGAGAGAGGATTGTTTAAGGTCATTGGCTGACTGGGTCACCTGGACTACAGCATAGAGTAAGCACCTCATTTGTTCTTTTGAGATTTTTTTTAAGTTGTCTCAGGTTTCAACTTTCTGTTACCTAAGAAGTTAAGTTTGTGAGTGTTTCTGCCATTTCACACTGAGCTAATTGAAGAAAGGACATTGAGTAAACTCAGATCTATAATATATAACATTAAGCATCCTGTTTTTTTGCTTATTTTTTCGAGTTATTTATAGCACTTTGTCTACTGCATACTTTTCTAGCAAGTTTCACTGTGTGTGAGGTATTAACTGGAAATTGTCCACTTTTATTAAGCATCTGTTTGGGTTGTTTGTTTCTGATAACTTGTTTAAAGTTAAAAGCTTTCTCTAGAGGCATCTTTATCTGTTTTAAACTTTCATTTAAAGGCTCACTGCTGCTTTTCTGCTGTGAGAAACAATTCCGCAGTTTGTTTCCCACCCTCTTTCCCTATTTGTATGCAGTTCTTATAGTTGGTGGCTTTGCAGTTGCCCGCCCCTACTGTAAATTTGATCTGGGACACTCATCCCAGTCTAGTGTTATTACCTCATTCTACCTAATAGAGGGAGAACATTTGAGAAGGCCAATCCACTTAGTTTCTGCTCCTCCTTTCTCTCTTTCCACTTAAAAAAAAATCTAAGCTTGTTTCCTGCATTTCCTGTGGGTAGTCTAGTCTGGATACAGATTTGCTGTGTCCAGGACTGTTTGTGGATTTCTGAGCCCCCAAGCCTTTCTGTGTTGGAGGGAAGCCTTCTAGCTTAATTTTGTTTCTTAGAACTAGCCAGTTTTTTAGTTTCAGGACTCAAGTCTGTTTCTTTGAGCTCAGCACTTGTTCAGAACTCGTAAGCACTAAATAAGCTACAAATTACTGCAGCACTCAACTTTCCTCACTTGTCTAGAGAAAAACAGTTTCTAGTACTTAACAAATAAGCACCTATCCAGGCATGTCTAAGGGTCAGCTCCTGGTGTTTTCTCCTGTCTACCTGATGAATCTGGGCATCTTGGGGAAATGCAGCAATTGCCTCATGTACACAGACAACCCTCTCCTCCTACCACCCAACACTATAACCTGTGAGAAATGCACTTATATAGCCAAACTGGAAGCAAAGCTCTCTTCCCCCAAGACTGGAGCAGACAGTCAAGAGGAGAAGGTAAACACTTGCACCACACCACACTCATCACATAGTCCCTCAAAACCTACACCACCAAAACACACACATAGAAACATGAAACACACACCTACATTCACAGAGGTTCTCAGTAAAAACCTGCCCAAGCAACAGGGACCTCCAAGGCAGAAACACAAGCAACCTCCACCCTCCCAATGCAACCCAAATGACACATAGCCCACAAACTCAGTGTGCCACTCAACCACAGCCCATAAGGCATAACAACATATCCAACACTCTAGTCATAGGTGACTCTATAGTCAGGCACATTGATGTTCCACTCACCAAGTTAAACAAGGAGAAAGTTACTGTCAGCTGCCTGTCATTGTCCATGTTGGTGTGAATAACCTGAGATGTACCTCCCTGGACAACATGAAAAGGGACATGGAGGAGCTGTCCAGTCTTGTAGCCCAGGCAGGTATGACCCTAGCCCTGAGTAGCATCCTGCCATCACCCAGAATGATACCACAATACAAGGACAAAATGATTGACTTCAACAATTGGCTAAGCTTCTGGTGTCATTCTAAGGGGATCCAGTATCTGTCTGCCTGGGATGACATGACTGACAAACCACGATGTTTTGCCAGAGATGGCCTGCACCTGTCGCCCCTGGGATTCCAGATACTGGCTAAGGCTCTAGCCAGCCCTATAGTGCCTTTTTAGGCAAGGTTCAAATGACAAATTCACCACCGTAACAGGTACAAGCAAGCAGAATCTGAGGGTATTGCTACTCAATGCTAAAAGTCTAAACCTCAAAATGCACTCATTCGAGGCACTCCTTAAAATGGAGAACATCGACATCTTTGCAGTGACAGAGACCTGGTTCAAGGCACTAGAGAGTACCCCTGCATTACCAGGCTATAATTCATACCACACCTTTCGGCCAACTAACCTGGACCAAAACACTAAAGGCGGAGGTGTGTCCATATAAATTAAGGATATCCACACCTCCAGGCTAGTTGCTCAGCATAATGCATCCGAGATTATCCAAGTGCAACTAACTCTGGGCAAGACCGCAATCCAAATTGTAGCTTGCTACAGATCCCATACCATGCCCCAGGATTCCCACTCCTCATTTCTTGATACACTGGAAAATATTAGGGTACAATGTAACACCCTAATAATAGGCAATTTCAACTACCCCACCATTAACTGTGAAAACTACTCATGTACCAACTCTTGTGCTCAACATTTTCTGGAATTCATAAATTCCAATGCCTTGGATCAACTTATCCACACACCCACCAGGGGCAGCAATATCCTAGACCTGGTTATTACCAACATGGGCAACCAGTATTCCACACCAGAGGTCAATTCCTCGTTGGTCAGATCCGACCATAAGCTAATCACCCTAGACATCCACCCCCCTCCCCCACCCTCATTAGGGAAACCACTGTAAAAAATTTCTCCAAAACCAACTTCACTCTTCTTAAGACAGAAATGGCAAACTTCATGACACCCATGCTGACAGACAATAGAGGTATGACTGCTGAATCCTAAACAAATGCACTTTATAAGCACTTACACAAGTGCATGGATCATGCAATCCCTATCAT
The DNA here is from genome assembly GCF_019279795.1 of Protopterus annectens. Classification (NCBI taxonomy): domain Eukaryota; kingdom Metazoa; phylum Chordata; order Ceratodontiformes; family Protopteridae; genus Protopterus; species Protopterus annectens. The sequence continues at coordinate 440,855,669 of NC_056731.1, forward strand.
AACCAAGATGCTATCCTCCAAAAAAAAGGAAGACAATCTGGTGGTCCCCTGCCATAAACAAACTCTATAACAGAAGAAAGAAACTGTTGCAAAAAAGAGTAAAATCCCATGATTGCAGGAACTCCCTGGTCAGACTCAGTAAGAAGCTGAGATCCCTCATAAAATCCTCCAAAGCTAGTTACGAAAACAAAATCACCACTGACTCTAAAGACATCCACAAAGCATTCTATAGCTATGTCAAGAATCTCAATGGCAACACTCAGATCTGCTCTGAGTTACAGCACAATGGCACTAAATATACAGATCCAACTGATATTGCCAACATCCTGGAAGATAGGTTCAGTGCTAACTCTACTCTCCTCTCATCCCCTAAAGGGCAAATCTCTATACCAGAAGAATGCAAAGTTCCTGCAATCACAGCTGCACAGGTAAAAAACACACTCTCCAAAGACAAGAACACAGCATCCATGGGACCTGACAACATCCCAGGCTGCATTCTACATGAATTACAGAACAAACTGGCACCCCTCCTAAGTACCATGTTCAATAATAGCCTCACCTCAGGCTATGTGCCCACTGAATGGCGCACAACAATGATTATCCCACTCCACAAAGGGGAAGCCACCACAGACCCCAGAAACTACCGCCCCATTAGCCTGATGAGCCTGGTCTACAAGGCTATGGAACGTATAAACAATGACATCGGTAATCTCCAAACTCAGGACCCCACCCAGTTCGGGTTTGTAAAAGGCAGATCATGACTCCTAAACCTGATAGACATCTTTGAAGTAGTCACCAAAGCCGTAGATGAGGGTAAGTTGGTTCACACAGCCTATCTAGATCTCGCCAAGGCTTTCAACACCATCCCCCACTCTGGAATTATAGATAAACTCACTAAACTAGGTATAAATCCCTATGTCACAAGATGGGTTGCCAACTGGCTCACTGACAGAACCCACACTGTGAAAGTAGCAGACTCTCAATCCAACTTCAGCCCAGTGACAAGTGGAGTACCACAGGGTTCAGTCCTGGGTTCTCTACTGTTTGGTATCTACTTCTGTGAAGTACAGGCTAACACAGAAGGTCTTTGGCTAACGAAGTTCGCAGTTGACTGCTAACTAGGAGCCATAATCAAAACTCCAAAAGATGTGGACATCCTACAAAAGGGCCTTGCTTAGACAAATGCCCAGTGTCAAAGTCATGGCCTCAAGCTCAATGCCAAAAAGTGCATTGTCATCCCTTTTGGTAAAAACTCTGTACTCATGAACTACCACATAGGCGTTAGTCTACTTAACACCAAAAATGTGATAAGAGACCTTGGGACACAGGTGGACAGTAGTCTCTCCTTTGATAATCACATCGCCACAGTAGTCAGGAAATCCTTCTGCGTGGCACATCTCATCACAAAAGATTTCTCATCCAGGAAAAAAGAAGTCATTGTTCCCCTCTACTCATCACTCATTAGACCCATTATAGAGTACAACAACCCTTTTGGTATGTACCTCACAAGACATCTACAATAACTGGAAAGGCCACAGAAATACCTCACAAAGAGGATTACCAGCCTCAAACAGATGCCCTACACAGACCGTCACAAAAAACTACAACTTTACTCCGTCGCATATCGCCTACTCAGAGGTGATCTCTGCCTAACACACAAAGCTATTAAACCCAGAGCTTTTGGACATGCTCCACTTAAAGAAATCCCAATCCCTTTGAGCTACATGCTCTAGGGACCTAACCCTTGTCACCACAATAAACAGAACATACTGGAGGGATAGATTCCTGTCTCAGAGACTTCTCATACTCTGGAACAAACTACTTATCTATATCAAACAAAGCTCCTCATTAGCACTCTTCAAGAAAAATCTTGATTGGATGGGAGATAGGAAATTCACCCCGGGGATCACTTCTGTGGCTCTGCTTGACAGTGGCACAGGAAAATAATTTTTTTGAGTGGTGAAAGCCAGGGTACCTTTTGGCTAGCCTTGTATAGGCCCTAGGGACAATAGCCTAGTACCTACCTATGAACCTATGAACCTATGACGTCCATTATATTTGGAGATCTTAACTACCCCTCAATAAACTGGAGCACCTGCACTTCCCATGTAGTGCACGCCCTGATGTTCTTGGATTTAATTAACAAAAACTCCCTGGAACAAATTGTTACCAAATCCAAATGAGGACACAACATTCTCTATCTGGTCCTTCCTGGGCCACTTTATGTGCTATTTATCAGATATCCTTCACAGGTTAAGTCAGACCATAAATGTGAGAGATTTCCCTTCAAAATCTCTAAAGCCCTTGCAGCAACTATATATAACTTCAAGGACTTCAATTATAAAACCCTCATCCAATTCCATGATGCAGTTTCAAAATTTACTTATGGCAAAATCATCTCCAATGCTGACACAGCAGGTAGCTTCGCATAGGAGTTCTACACCCACTCAGATAAATGCTTACAGTTGGCAGTCCCAATCAGAACAAAATTTAATGTGAAATTCAGAAACAAAGCATGCTGGTGGTCCACCAACATAAACTTTGCATTAAAAAAGAAAAAAATCCTTAAATTTAACATCAAGTCAAAACCCCTTCATATCAAGGAGACTATAAAAATATTAATAAAAACTTGAAGAACACTATCAGTTCTACTGAAGCAACCCATGAAATGAGGTCACTGCCAAATGCTAAGGATAACTCTAAATTCTTTAGCTGCAGTAGGAAATTAAAGAACAGCACCCAACATTGCTCTGAACTTATTCAAAATGGTACCTTTCATTCAGACCCAATAAACATTGGCAGTATACCAACAAAAAGATTCAGTGCTTATTTTAATGCCGAGATGTCTATCCAGAGTCCACAAATCCCTGGCTCCCTTACATGCCCTATTATCACAATGGAACATGTACTGAAGGGGTTATCTAGGACCAAAGATATTTCCTCCATGGGGCATGATAATACAAATGGATGTCTAATAAATACTACTAAACATGCCTTCATTGAATAACTCCTTAAACTGTTTAACATAAGCTTAGCTACAAACTTTGTCCCTGAGGTTTGACACACTGCAGTCAGGATACTCCTCCATAAGGGTGGCTATACTACTAATGACCATGGGGAGTTAGCCAGATAATCCTCATATGAATGACTTTATAAGCTAGAATATCAGAAACCTCATTATGTTTGATTCTCAACAGTTTGGCTTTGTCAAAGAGAAAATGCTGCCTAATGAGTCTGTTTAATGTTCTTATGAGTTAAGGCAGTTGGACCTGTCACGCTGCACACATGTATGCACATTATTCAATAGGGTAATGGGATAATGCAAATAAGCAAGAGTATCTGATCTGCCACAGAAGCAAATTTGCTGCTTGTTTGGTATAAAGCTTCATAGTGCTCTGATAAAGCAAATGCCACATAACTAATAGTAATGCTCTTTTTCTCTCTCTTGCTCCCTCCACCTCTCCTTGTGGTATCCTTCTTTATTCCTGTTTTATTTGGTGTTTGCTGTTTTATTTCTGTTCACTTATGTTTTTATTTTCAATGGCATCTAACACAGCTGAACTAGTTGTGTAGTCCAGGTCCCCAGCCACCCATCAAGCCCAGCTTTTTCCTGCTACAACTCCAGCTAGCTTCAGGCTTTGCTCTCTCTTGGTATGATGAGGAACAGCCAGGATATGTCTTCTGTGGCCTCTATTGGTTATTCACTTGTGGGGAGTATTATTCTGTCTCATCTTCCTCCCCTGTTTGTTGTCCAATCCTCCCTGCCTTCAATGTCCTCCCTTTGTCTGGATGTCTGTAATTCCACTGTCACCCCTCAAGTGTGTCAATACCTCCCCTGACAGTTGTTTATCTTTTATATTTTGTTTCTAAGCTCCTGCTTCCAAAATTCTCCTTCTTTCCATCCCTTGTGTTTCTCTTGCATCTTTTCCCATATTTCCTTCTCAAAAAAAAATGGATGCCAGTGCTGCAAAAATGTATAACCTTCTTCCACCTCCCCACTTCCACTCTTACCTCCAGTTTGCCTGTATATGTGCCTCTTCTTGCTGCATCCCATCCTCAGTTTCCTATCCACCCATTTCTACTCATTTTAAAGGTCTAAAAATAGGTTTAAACATTTCTGTAGGCCTTTTAATATAGCTTAGGGAATGGACAACCTGTAAATCACACCCTGTTTGGAGAATGAACGTTCTTCATCACGGTGTTAATCTATACATAATGCCAGTTGAAAAACAAGTCTGACACATTATGACAGCATATTAAGCTGCCATGGAGTTCAGAATAAAAAAAAACTAATAGCCACCATTATTTTATGTTCACTAAGCAGTGCTTTTGCTGTTAGCAAGTGCAAAAAAAAAGAAAAAAAAAATTAAAGCATGTGTGTAAGAGAAAGTGATCAATTGAGTGAAACAGAAATAAGATTGTGTGTGTGTGTGTGTGTGTGTGTGTGTGTGTGTGTGTGTGTGTGTGTGTGTGTGTGTGTGTGTGTGTGTGTGTGTGTGTGTGTATGTTTCTGTCTGCATGTGTGAGTGAATGCGTGCATGAAAGCAGAAGAGACTGTGTATGTGCATATGTGTGTGTGTCTGTGTGTGTGTGTGTCTGTGTGTGTGTGTCTGTGTGTGTGTGTGTGTGTGTGTGTGTGTGTGTGTGTGTGTGTGTGTGTGTGTGTATGTGAGAGAGGGAGAGAGTGAAGAGTGAAAGCTATCAAGCGATCCCCTGGCAGCAGCAGTGGTTTAGAAGTTTGCATACCTCTTGACCCCTTAGATATATCTCTCAACCTCTTAGTACAAGAAACCTGGACAAAGCCTGACATAACGGGGGGACAAATGCTCAGAAATAGGGACACTCCTATAAACATAGAAAGTTGCTAGAATAACATGATTTGCGTTAGCATGCATTTTCTGAAGGATATGAAGTCTGAAACTCAAATGCATCTCATTATTTAGCAGCTTTAATCTTTAGGTCATCCCAGTGATTTATCAAAAACCCATTTTTTATAAGAAACAAGCCAAAAACATGATGCAAAAATCTGTAGAGTTGAGAGGTAGGTCCAAGGTATCTGGATAAGCCTAAAATAAACGGGGAACAAAGGCTCAAAATAGGAACATATTTTAAATGATTTGTGTTAGCATGCATTTTCTGAAACAGAGGTATGTGTGTGTGTGTGTGTGTGTGTGTGTGTGTGTGTGTGTGTGTGTGTGTGTGTGTGTGTGTGTGTGTGTGTGTGTGTCAGAGTGAGTGAATGAGATTTATCACTAGCAGCAGCAGTAAAGAGGTATGCATAACTTTGGACCTTTCAGGTAAAGAAATCAGGATAAAACCTAAATAAAGAGGGAACAAAGGCTCAAAAATAGGAACAGATTTTAATTATTGCTCTTATAAAATTGCATACTTGCTTAAATAATACTATATTATGGGTGGAGATTGGAATATTCTAGTTAATCCCTGTAAAGATGGATCTCACAAAATTAGGAGACAATCGCCTCAAACTACCCTAGCCTTAGAAGAATTAATAAATAATTTCAATTTAATAGACCCCTACTTGCTATATCAGTATGACAATACACATACTTGCCTGCATCTTATAAGGCTTGGTCCAGAGGTAATTTTGTTTTGATTTCTGAATCCTTATTAAAGATAGGTATTGAATACAAAGTAGATGTCAGAGCAGTATCTGACCACTCAAAGATCTCAGTTGGAATTAACACTACCAAACTAAATTATACAAGCTATAATCACTCAAATTGGACCTTCAATGTCAACCTAACCAAAAAAAGAAGTAATACAAGAAATTAATAACATCCTCACTCAACTAGAAGACGACATAACCAAAAATGATATGCCCTATGACATACAATGGGCTGCTACAAAGGCAGTAATTCAAGGTATACTCATTCAAACAGCATCATTTTTCAAAAGACAAGAAAATGAGAAGAAATTCCAATTGGAAAAACAATTAAAAGAAGTGGAAGCAAAACTCCAAAACAAATACTCCTCTGAACTACAAGAGATTATGCTAAACTTACAAAAAACTGTATACTCTACACCTGCAAAATCACTCTCTTACTGAACTCAAGCTACTACACAGTTATGCCGAGTGGGCCCAAATACCCTCCAAAACATTAGCCAGACTAATAAATATTAAAAATGGACCCCCTAAAATAACAGAAATAAATTAAAGGGTAAAATACTACATAATGACCCAGACATAATAAACTCTTTTTTAGAGATATATAGTAATATTTACAACTCCCCAAAACAAGTCCACCCTGACCAGTATGAGGAATTTATAAAAGTTTTAAAATTCTCATTCCTAAATGAGGAATAGCAAAACATTCTAGTGACACCACTCACATTAGAAGAAGTAAAACTCGCTATTAACAAATTAAAAATAAATAAAGCCCCTGGTCCAGATGGTTTCACAGCCAAATTTTACAAAAAAATCATTTCACAAATTTCAAATATTTTGCTTAGAGTATACAATTATATCATTGCCCATGACATATCAGACCTGTACATAAATAACTCAAACATTATTTTGATTCCCAAACCTAACTTAGATAAAACAAACCGATTTATCTATAGGCCTATTGCTCTTATACACTTAGACATTAAAATACTAAATTCAATACTATCATTTAAATTGCAAAAAGTAATATCATCTATAGTTTCACCTGAACAATTAGGTTTTATGCAACAAAGACAGGTCAATGACAACACCTTGACTCTTGACACAATTTTACTCTTAGCAAAAGACAAGCATCCCAGATACGCTTTAATGGTAGATGCAAGTAAAGCTTTTGAGAAGGTTGATTTAAATTTTCTTTTTAAAATGATTCCTTGCTTTAATATCTCACAAGTTTTTATAAATATCAGGGTTATCTACAAGAATGCAACTACAACATTATATATTAACAAAATCTAATCTAAACCTATTAAAATAACCAACGGAACCAAAAAAGGTTGCCCCCTATCCCGCTATCTCTTCAATCTTTACCTAGGACCACGTCTACTTTCTATAGTGCAAAAAAATGTCATCACATACCAAAAGTCCAAAACATTGACTTAATGTTTATTACATTCGCTGATGACCTTAATATCTATTTTGAACTTCCTAACACCGACTTGCACAAAACTTTAAAATCAATACAAAAATAAACTATTAACTTAACCCCTCAAAATCTTATATATTCCTTGTCAATCTTTATGGTCATGAAGAATCATATTTCCCCATAAGTAAAATTGCAGTCAACTACTCACTGAAATATGTAGGTATTTATTGCATTTAGAAACAAAAATAAAAAAGAAAGTAAAAAGTTCACAACAAATAAGTAAGAAGAAAAATAAATTGATTAATATCTATAATGCAAAGATAATATAAACTAAAAAGTACACTGTCGTGCTATGTACCACACAAATTACAGGGAATGATATCATTGTTCGATCAGAAAACATTCAATCCTCAGAAAATACCATCATTTTTCCATTAGAAAAAAAAGAAGAAAAGGTTTACCTAAAATGAAGAAATCAAAATTGAACTTGGAAGGAATGCAAAACATTATTATAAAAAAAAAGAGGAGAAAGACAACATGGCACAAGCATTGGAAGGACAAACATGGCTAGATAAGACTTGTATGCTTGCACATGAAACAAACAATGAAACTACTGAAACTAATGAGACTAACAGTGATGAAGATAACTCATTTGTAACAAATGATAGAGCAGAAATTATTGTATTAGAAGTGAGATATTCTACAGATGTGGTCAGAAATTATATACTAGTAATTAGAGATTCAATTATTAGAGGAACTGATACTTACATTTGCAGACAGGATAATGAACAAAGAATAGTGTTATGCTTTCCCGGATCAAAAATAGAGGATGTGAGTAGGATCTTAGAATGCCTTAATCTAAGGAAATATGGAGCTCCTTTTAGTCAGGTTGGTAAAACTGATCTCATCTTCATTTACTCTATAACTGTTAGTAGGGAACTTACAGCCATTTTAGATAATATAGGTTGTACAGGTGGTAGGACGTATATTTCTGAAATCATGTATAGAAAGGAGATTTAGGTCAGCATGACTGAAATTATCTTTGGGGAGTAAATACAGCATGAAAAAATGACCCATTTTAAAAGTGGAAATGTGTAGAGCATCAAAGCTTCATTTTGGACATACATATTTAGACAGGATGGTGTGCATTTCTCAAGGCAAGGAATGAAAACTTTTCAGCAGATATACTGCAATATTTGACTAACACAAGACAGGATTTTTGCCAAGTCAAAAATTTAACATCTCACATATAGCAACATTTGATGTATCTGCAATGGTTGTTAATGTTAGGAGCATTAATGTTATTTATTATTTATTTAACATTTGTTAACCAGGAAAGTCTGACTTGGAACAAAGCCAATTTTCAGTGGAGGCCGAGGGAGAAATGCTTCTGATGCATGTCTTTGTAAAAGTGGGATAAAACTGGAGCACCCAGAGGAAACCCACACGAACACAGGGAAGACAAGCAGACTCCACACAGAAGGTACTCCAGCCGAGAATCGAACCAGAAAACCTGTTGCTGTGAGGCAACAGTGCTACCGCTGCACCACTGCACTGTCCAGTATTATTATTATTAATAATCAACTATTTAATTTAATTTAATTATTTAATAATTAATCAATTATTATTATTATTAATAATAATGTTTTTAATCAGAAAATGTGCTACATTCACAAAAAATTTATGTTGTTATTGTTTGTAAAACATGGTTAAAATAATAATGACTAGAAACCAGTGTGTTAAGGTATAAATGTTTTTACTGTAAAAGACATTCTAACAAAATTCAGGTGGAGGTGTTATGATAAGGGTTAAAGATTGTTTTCAGACCCGTGATTATTATATATTCAATGATAACACCAATATTGTAGATTGTATAACTTTGACTACAAAGGCAACCCTGGAACATATAACAATTGTTGGATTGTATAGACCATGGATGTTTATTATGTATTTAATGATAACACCAATATTGTAGATTATATAACTTTGACTACAAAGGCAACCCTGGAACATATAACAATTGTTGAATTACACAGACCACGATTGTTAATTGCTGATGATCTAGTGAAATTCATACATTTCACATGTGAACCACAGGAGAGAAAACAATAGTTGTTGTGGACTTACATTTACCAGAAACAGATGGGAATATTTTTTTCAACAACATTAGCAAGACAATTATTTACAGTTTATGTTCTGAAACAACAGTTGCTTCAGATTGTAGAAAAAAAAACTATCAGGGAACAGAATATATAGGACATTGTGTTCCTAAGGAAATGAGTGTTAATTTGTGTCAAGTTTTATCACTGTTGTGCAGTGATCGTGTGGTTAGAAAGGTTAAATTACTGCTAGATAATTCAGCCAAACTGAAATCAAACCAGTTCACAGAATAATAGAGTATATTGAACAAAGCAGTCAATATGTAAAACTAATTGGAGTGATGCAGTCACTAAAAAAACTGCAGAATAAATGTGAAAAGGCAATTGTTTGAATGCAAAAAAATCAAAAAATGTTTAACATCAAGATCTAGGCACACAAGACCAGGAGGATATATTTCAAAAGAACAAAATAATTAAGATGAGACATAAACAGATATAAGAAATGGAGAAGAGATCAAACTACAACTTTAAAAACTGAAATAGACAAGTTGGACAGATAAATTAAACATCTGTTACTGACTGGCCACATCTTCAAAAACACGTCACTAAACTGGTCATTTGGACACAGGAGAATAATATGCTGATCAATACATCAAAAACTAAGCATATGAGATTTGGGAGACATAGATAGAAGGGTGAATAGTTAATGCAGCATATAATAATGGAAACTGTAGATTTATTTAAGGGCTTTGGGTATATATGGGTAGAAACAGCTCTGTGTTTTTCTAATTATATCACCCAACTGATTATTGATAGTTATAGAGCTATAGGTTGTATAAAACATTTATAAAGTCTAGAAAATGAGAAATGATAAAATTGTTTGAAAGTTACATTAAAGCCAAACTAGAGTATGGAATAACAATACTGAAACCTTATAAGGTAACAAGCATGAGTACATTGGAAAGAGTCCCACAGAAATATACCAAGAGCATCCAAATACTAAAATATCTGAACTTGTATAGTGTCTCAAATAGATATTTAAGAGGAGACTTTATTCATATATTTAGGTCTTTTAAAGACAACTACCTCTAGGAATGTTTGTAGTTATGAAAATGTAAGAGAGAATCATCAGGCAACCTATGTAGGAGATTATATAGTAATGAAAGATGCACTCATTGATTCACTGAGAGATTAGCTGATGCGTGAAATAGACTACCAAATAATATTAAAGCAAGCACTAGTTTAGATATTTTAAGAACAACTTGGACACTAATTATGAGAATGACTGTTTTAGTGTATTGGTAGGTGAGAAGGATATTATTGCCGGTACCTGAATATTTGTATCCATGTCTGCATGTAAGATATGCATGAAGGTGATGCTCTGGAGTACAACTGCATCAGAATTAATAATAAACTAACTTTTCATAAACATGCAACATTAGCAAAGACCAGGATATTATAAATGACTGGTGTCTTCTTTCAAACTTTAAAAACAAGAAATTCAGATATGTCGTGTGTTTTATATAACTCACTCATTCACCCTATACTATCATATTCTCTATGTATACCAATATGGAGGTACAGAGGCTTATGTGGTACAAAGGAAGTTCACAAAAACAACCCCATGCCTTAAGAAATTTCCTATCAGGAAAGACTACTCGTGGGATTTTGTTTAATATGTCTTATAGACTCATACTGAGAAAACTCATTTTCACATTATGGCTTTTACAGAGAAATATATGCAGGTTCTGTCAAGGCTTAAAGTTCAGACTAACTTAAATGCTTGGCAGTCACCTTTTAATTTCTTTGTTAGCCTAAACAAAATTCAAAAAGAGATAAATTTATTTCATAAACCGTTACCAGGATATGGAATAACTTGCCACTAGGCCTTAAGCAATCTGAAAGCACTGATGTGTTTAAGGAGAGGGTTGATTCTTGAGCAAGTCAGAGGAGGTTCATTAACAATGCGAAGGAGTTTGTGTTTCATGAAAACCCTATTGTCTGAAAACAAGGGTCCTCAAACTTATAAATACCAAGATTTACTATAGTATTCAATGAGTACACATCTTTGACCTAGTCCTATGCAATAATTTTACTGTGCAGTTATTAGGTGTGTATAAAATAAGATAATATTAAAGACAAAATGGAAAAGGATGAAAAAACAAACCAGATATTGTAACTGTGGAAGTACAATTTAATACACTATAGAGAAGATTGCCAAGGTAACATGATCTGCACAAAATGTGAGACAGTGGTACAGTTGTAAAGTGCAAAAGTCAAGGAAATAATCAAAAGAAAGAAGGAGTGCAGAAAAAAAGTGAAAGATGGATGGATCAGGCAGAGAAGAAAACCTAGTTGGCTAAAATAGGCAAAGAGAACACTTGCAATTGTAAAGAAAAATGTTTTAGAGGAACTTTACCAGCTTATGAAAAATTATGCAGCAGATAGTACAAAGAAGCTGTATCGGGTTGCAAGGCAATGATAGAAAGATAAATAAGCTATTCATAAGGGATGCTAACAAAAATTTGCTTACCAGTCCATAGAAAATCTAGGTCAGATGAAGAGTATTTCAAGGAGCTTTTGAATGAAGAAAACTCTGTAGAAGTTGTACTGTCCCATGCATAGTCTATCATGAAAGAAGAAGAAGAAAAACAGCCTATCCTAGAAGAACTACAAGTCTTCTTTATTCCAGAAATACAGTAACTGGCCAGATTAGATCAAAGAAGACTCCTTATTCAGACAACTTGAAGAGGGTCAGAAAAGAAGTTCCATCTCTCCTAACAAAAAGGTCCTAAAAACAAAAGCAATAGGTCCAAAAAAAGTTCTTATACAGACTCAAAAATTCCATTTTAAAGACGTCCAAAAAATAATAGAAACTGAAAGGGACAAAGTGGCCACAGGGCACAGAAAGCCCTTAAAAATACTCAGAGAACAGAACCAAGGCAATGTCCTTTAAGATGTCTGAAAAAGAGCAGAAGCTTCAGGGCACTAAAAGTTTTCATGAGGGCTCAAAAAAAATAATCTTCTTAAAGACTTTCAAGAAAGCTGCAGTTCACAAAAAAGTCCTTGTTGGAAATCCAGGAAACAGAAAACAATGAAACAGGCAACAAAAATTACAAACCAAAATCTTTTCAAAATTAAAACAAGGATAAAAACAAGAGTCTTTCTGAAGACTAGGAAAAAGACTGAATAGCATAAAACAAACCAAAATGGGAGAGCTCAGAACCACGTCAACCAGATCTCTTACTTTAACAATTTGTTCCTCCTGAGACAAGGCCCCCTACCTTCCATAGAACCTCAATCATTCTGTATTTGGTAAGAGTTCCTGACACTACAGGCGACCTTTGGCCAGGCCCTTGTGTTTGTATACATTTTCTTTGGGTACTCCAGTTCTACACACAACCCAGAGACATGCAGTAGGAGGATTGGTGACTCTAAATATTCCATGGCTATGTTTGTGATGTAACAAAATACCTAGCAGTTTACTTTAATTCTCTACAATTGTATTAAACTCTGTTAATGGTTGTGGTTACTCATGGAATCACTATAGGAGTTGGACATAACTCAACAGGATGGATGGGTAAGTGAGTATAACACCTAGCAAAACAAGGGCAGGTATAGTAACATTTAAGAGCACAGAGAGTTTGTGTTTTCGTCATTCAGAAGTAGACCCTAAATACTACTGCTAGAGTAAAAGTAATTGTACAGGATATGAGATACAGGGAGTGTAAAGTGGGAAACAAAAGTAAGAAGGGGGTTACAGCAGTTTAGGAAGGTAAAGGAAAGAAGAGAAGGACAGATTAGGGAGGCCTAAAGGAGAGGTAGGAATGTTCAGAAAGAGAGAGAGTTAGAAAGAATGAGAGGAAGAGGCATTAGGAAAATTAGTCAGGTTGGCATATCGTAGTGCTGCCCATTTACAGTGGAATATTTGTGAGAAAATCTCCAGGAACAGCTTTTTAACAGCTTTAACTCTTTCGCACTTATAGTATCCACACTGCATTCTATGGCACCTCCAGTGCCTCTGGCAGTAAATCATTTGTATGTTCCATGCCTACAGCTTTACAGTGTGCTCATAACTTTGAGTACACAGTATACTTCCTGAAAATGGTTTTGACATGCACAAAAGAGGTCAATGAAAACCATATTTGTTCATGTGTAAAATCAAATTATAAAAGTGGTTCCATAAGAAGCTTCAGTTAAAATTGTATTTAATTGGCATGTACTGCAGCATGCATCAAAGCTCAGTCAGTATAGCCCTCTTGGTGCATTCTTGCCATCCTCAGAGCAACCTTGACACGTCAGTTAGAATATCTTCATTGTATTGTGAAATGTTTTTATTTCCTCTTTGATAAGGTTTTATTTCTGTATACTTTCTACAACTACTCCTGCAAGAAAAGCCTTACTCAGTATATGCATGTATGTCTGACAACCCAATTGGTTTCAGCACTGTGAGGTCAAACATTATGGTGCAGAAACCAATTGTTAGTTGTCTGTCTTTACACTCCCTGTTTGGAATTGTTACTTTCAAGCAATTCTGGGAATAAGGGTCAGGCTGCATACTTTCTGTCCTTCTTTCTTTTACTTTTTTTGAATCTTCAGAGGTGCATGATCAGCCCAATAATCTTCACAAAAGAGGGCACTGTACATTAGTCCCAAGTTCTGTTTATGGGTTGCTGATGCATTTATATTATTTTACTATTATCTTTGCTCACAACTGTCAGTTAATACTACTGTGTATTTAACCTAATAACACAGCATTACAAAACCACATGTAGTGCTACAAAAACCAAACAAAATCCATGCTGCTGCAACATTTCTCCTCATCGCTCTCACATAATTCTTTTTTTTTTTTTTTTTTTTTTTTTTTTTTACTCTTTTCCTGTCCCTGATTTGGTGGTTTAGGAATCATGGTAGGTAGAGATAATCAGTTACTGCATTTTGCTGTTTTAAAAATGAATCTTACTGCTGATTTTCATCAGAACAGATGTCTTTCTCATGGTTCTTAACAGCTTTTTTTTTTTCAGTTTAAATATATTTTTGAAAAGCAGTATGTTTCTGTACAATCCAATGTCAGCTCACATAGTGTTTATCCCAGGCAAAACTCCACAAAGAAATGGCCTCGGTTTCAATACTTGCAGGTAACAAAATGATTCAACTAAGAACTCCAGCCAGTAAAATAAAATTTCTATTGTTTAATTCAGTAAAAAGCCATATCATAAAAACAAATTCATACAGAAGTTTAGCACCTTCATCCTGTACTGTACACTTCAGGACTTCATCAGAAGCTTGATTCAGTTCAAAGCAACATTTAAATATAAATCAAGGGAAATCATGTGGTCCATCTCATCCTATAGTTTCCCTTCACATCAAATATTTAAAAGACTTAAAAGACATAAAACACTTCCATGTATGTTAAAAAATGGTCAGCGGTATTAATTACATTCAATGTGATAGAAATAAAAGTATGCAAGAATATTTTATTATTATAATTTCAATGCTATCAGTCTTAAAGGTGGAACAATAGAGATATGTCCATTTAGACAAGGAGGGATTAGAAGTGTTTAACTTAAGTTGCCACCACAGATCTTTAAATTCTAAAAATGTTTCCCATTGTTTCTCATCATCTTTTGGTAAAACTTCAATAATACCAAATTTGAACATTTTAAAATTGTTGCAATTTAGAGAATGCATGAATAATGGATTATTAGTTTCTCCTAGAAATACTGTAATTATGCGTGTAAATCCTTTTTTTGAGCTGTCTTTCCCTTTTTCCACTATAAAAACTTTTAAAAATTAATGTAGACTCATTTAAAACAGTTGGGGTGAAACCCCTATTCACATATAAAGGGAGAAACTTGAAAGGACTTTTAGAAAAGGGAGAAATATGTCTTAGTAGTATTCTAAGTCTAAGTACCCACACTTGTGGTAACTGTAACCAATGCACCTACACTTGCAAGCAAGAATATACTCATCTGGGAACTGATAAAAGCACCGTGGCCAATGGGAATTGCAACACTAGAGGTTTAATCTATATTGCAGTCTGTATAAGTTGTAAAAGTTTTTATGTCTGTATATTATATGGTTGGATCACATAATTTTCTTAAATTTATCCAAACGGCCAAACCACGAAAAGCACAAACAAAAACTTGTAAAAAGAAACAAATAAAGCCGGATACATAACTAGGATATAAGTAACACTGTTTTAATTAAGCGCTTTTCGTCTAACCTATTGGTTAGACTTCACACAAAACGGCATTCAACAATTCAAACTTAAATAAACTCATTAATTAAAACCATGTGATAACAAAAACCCGAAATTTAAAAGGGCATGACATTTCATATAAAAAGTTTAAAATGGCAACAGTTTAAAGTAGAGCAGCATACACTAATTTACTAATACATATAACATCTTAAATAATTTCCTATAGGTAACCATATAAGATGAAAAACTTTTCAAATTGATTATATGAATGCATATATTATATCCATCTAAACTATTAACATTTAAAAATTACTTTATTCATATTAGAACTCATATAAATGATGGAAAAAAAATTCTATATATAAAATTATAAAGATACAATAAATAAATAAATAAATTATATATAAATATCTATCTACATGTCAATTTCATCTGAGTAAACTTTTCAATTTTAACAGACACATGAGAGAGCATTTATCATTTAGCCCTGGGTGGTAGTATGCAGATAATCTAATTTGCCAATACAGTTCTAACTTCTCCAGAAATAAACTAATGGGTCCACCTCTATCAGTATGTTCAGTTTGTTGTATAACCCAAAATTTAAAAGTATGATGTTGGAAAGTTTTAACATGTTTGGCTAATGCATTTTCTTCTTTTTGTCTTTGAATGCTATATACATGCTCATAAATTCTGTCACGTAATCTGCGATCAGTCTTTCCAACATAGAAAAATGGACAGAAGTCACATTTAGCCACATAAACAACCGATCTAGAATTACAGTTAAATTTCTTCTTACTTACAAGCTTGATACCATTAATTGTTATAATAGCACCAATTTCTACATATCTACAATAAGGACAATTACCACATTGTGTCATCCCAGGGTATTTATTTATTTGTTATCATTTTGTTTTTCTCAAACATGTTTTTAAAATTCAAACCTTTCCTATAAACTAACTTTGGTCTATCTCCCACTTTACTAATAATATTAGTATCATCTTGTAATAACCTCCAATTTTTATTAATAATTCTTCTAATCTCCTCAGTTTCAACACAAAATGTCATAATGAAAGATAAACCAAATTTATTACTATTAGGTGATGTAATTAACTCTATATTATTCACACTCGTTTGATATGCTGTATTTTGTTTCGCAAGAATGGGGATGTATAAGCCTACATTCATTTTATTTCTAACTTCTTCTATCAAACCATCTACCAGAACTTCAGGGTAACCTCTTCTAACAAACATGTTTTTTAATTGAAGACATTTTAAGGCAAAATCATTAGATGTAGTGACCATACATGCAGCATGCACTAGTTGGCCTTTCAATACAGAACGTTTTTGGTAAAATGGATGAGAGCTGGTAAAATGGAGGAAAGTATTGGAATAAGTGGATTTCCTATAAATATTTGCTTCCCAAATACTCTCCAATTGTTTTTTCTTAACAAGCACATCCCAAAATGAAATCTGTTCTTTCTGAAAATCACAAGTAAACTCTAAAAAGTTAGAGGTGCTGTTAAAATATTCAATCAGTTCATCAGCTTCATTTTTATTACCTTCAAACAGAATAAAAATATCATCCAAATATCTAATGTAGAATTTAATATTCCTACATATCTGTTCATCCAAGAAAACTAAAGTGTTCTCCCACTGTGACATAACTAAATTCGTGTAGCTTGACCCACAGGAGGAACCCATTGCCATTCCTCTAATTTGTAAATAAACACTCTTAATAAATGTGATGAAATTATTGGTAAGAATAACATCAAGAAGCTCCTCAATCAAAGAAATCTCAGCTTGTGGTGCACCCAGCATTCTCATTCTTTGACCATCTCATTCAGTACCTTGGTGATAGGGGATACAGGTATAAAGATCCCTTACGTCGACTGTGACAAAATTTAAACTCATGTCACAGTCTATCTCATTCAATTTTTCCAAAAATGACCAATAATCTTTAGTTATGTTCTCCTCTCTCATTACATATTTCTCTAAGATATTATCTACCATTTTAGCACATGCATAGGGAGTTGATTGTCAACCATCGACAATTGGTGGACGTGGCCCTGGACGTTCCCAGCGGGGACACAGTTCCAGGGGACATGTGTCGTCGGACAGTAGCCAAGCTGTACCTCTGCCTGGTAGTGCCTGTGCAACCCCTGGCAGGCACAGGTCACGTGGCCGTGGCCGGACACAGTGAGCTGTACAACCTGGTCTGTACAATCTGGAGCTGTCAATAATACCATGTGTAGGCCTCACAAAAGGCAGAACTGTGTGCACACATACACACACACAGCAAAGACATCTGTAGGACACCACAACACCCACATACATACTGAACAGACATGTCCAATCATATCACTGGCCCTTACCCACACACAAGATGTCATCCATTGGTACAGCCTATGCCCATGGCAAACATTATCACACTGTGCATATGATGAAGCCTGTGCCGTATCCCTGTCATCCACACCATTGGTGCAGGGACATGCTCAAATGGTCTGATGCACAGGGTGAACAGAATAGTGAGAAGTGTATATTACATTAGTTGTATAAGAATAGTGAGAGAAGTGTATATTACATTAGTTGCGTGTGAATAGTGAGAGACGTGTATATTACATTAGTTGTGTACTGTTGACATGCACCAGACATACCATGTAGTACAGATTTAGCATGCATTGTTATATGTTCACAGTATATGTCTCAGTAACAACAGTAACAGCATGTTGGTAATGATGCCCTGGTTCCCTCCTTATGGTCTACTTGCATGTGCCTACAGGTAGCACTGTTTGCAGTCTCCCATGTGTAACTGTGGAGTACTCACAGGCACATATGGCAATATCGGCATGCTATACGTAGCCTCAGCCTGACTGTTGGAAAGTCTAACATAACACAGATGTCCACACATATACTGATCCAGAATCATGTGGGCAGTTTAAAAGGTTACAGTGGCTAGAGACGTGACATCCATACCAGGTCACATCACAGGTATGTTGACATGTTGCAGGGGTTGTACACAGCGGTCTGGCCAATGATAATGTTAGAGGCCACTTGATATCATGAGGCCTCACTGTGTAGCAGTAATACCCTGTCGCATTACAGGAACATGCTCACACTCATGGGGTCAACAACACCATAACGCACACCCCATAGTGTTGAGGTGAGGACCCTTGCCTATGTGGTTATCACTGTCACAGTACTGTGAACCCACACGATGCGACACAGAGAAAGAACATGTACAGGTAGCCAGTGCGGCTGAGACCAATGGCATCAACAGGGTAGTGGACTGCACCACCATGAGGGGTTAGGGATACTGTGTGTTCTGTATGGTAGCATACACCCTCACTCCATGCACCAGACAGCCATACATACCTACATACACACATACACTGTGGAAACCACAAATGTCATACACATATGGATAGCTGATGTCTGTGATACACATACCACACCTGCCTACGTCATGCTTTCCACACTGCAGTATGTACAGATCTCTACAACAGTGTACAGGGGTGTGTAACAATTGGGATGTATTCCCCACCATATGTGGCATATATGGTCACACAAGCAAACACACATGGCAGTACTGTGAATGATACACTTGCTATATGATGATACATCTGACAGACATGCAGCAGTATTGGCCGCATTATGTGTACCAACGCTACCTTTGGCAATTGTGCTGCTATATGCACACGGGAGGATGTAAGGGTTACAGGTGTCAAGTGACGTACTGTCAGTGACACCTGACCACTGTGTAGGTTTTATGTCTTCACCGTCAAGTAACGGTAACATAGCGTACTGTTTGCACATGTAATGGTAGGATGGCATGTGACCCACCTGTGAGCCATCCCCGGCAAACATCCATCTACACGGGTGGATCACCACTTTATGTACACACATCCATCCATGCCTGCTGTACATCTTACTGTACTGTCAGTATGTCACCATATACAGGTGTCAATGATGGGGCTGCATTGCAACTGCATGTTGTAGTTAGGCACAGATTAGTTACTTACATCAGCTACTGCACATGCATGGTAGCTGCATGCACACTACAGATTGTACATGTGTGTTGGTCCTACATGCCTGTCATGTAGCCATGTTTGTATGCATTGCAATTGGTGGGCATGTGTGTTGACATACATAACACATGGACTGTTGTATGATATGAATGATGTCATGGGTAACTAGTACAGAGGGAATGTGTCCTCGGTCAATATTGCTGCCTCATGTACTGTTAGCATTCAACAGCCATGGACCCACCTTCCATTTGTGTGCGTATGATTGCTGTAGCCACTTGTCTGCACAGACAACAGCAAAAGCTATGTTATGTACATATGTGTCGTGTGTGTGGTCCATGCACATATCCACTGCAATTACATGTATGACATAGCCTAACATGTGTGTTCATTGGTGTACAGCGACAGTCATCTGTCACAGCTGTGTAAGACCCAGAGCCCCTGGTATGTGTAGAGCTGACCTGGTTATGTACATTGGTATCATTGCAATGCATAACACATGATGGAACCCTGTCAGTACATGTGTAGTCTGCACAGTTGCTGTAGACCTATGTGCAGTGCACTGGTCATGAGTCACATGGTTTTGTGTTAATGTATGGCTGTGCATTGCTGGTCCAATGACATGGTGATGTCAGAGGGCTACATTGTATATTGTGGTGTGTACCTCTGTGATATGCACCTGAGACATCTGTGATAGCTCCTGAGTGTGTACTGGTCAATACATGTGAGTGGCCTTCATGTACGTGGGGACAGTAATACCATACTGTGCCCTTCCATGTTTAGAATCCATGCGCATGCAAGACGGCCCTTTGCAACTGCTAAGTGTATGAGCATGCCCAGTACGCTGTTGTGTAGATGGACACACAGTACATTCCAAACTGTGCCCTTCCATGTTTAGAATCCATGTGCATGCATGCAAGACGGCCCTTTGCAACTGCTGTGTGAGCATGCCCAGTACGCCATTGTGTAGATTGACACACAGTACATTCCAAACTGCGCACTTCTGTGTTTAGAATCCGTGTGCATGCAAGACAGCCCTTTGCAACTGCTAAGTGTGTGAGCATGCCCAGTACGCCACTGTGTAGATGGACACATAGTACATTCCAAACTGCGCCCTTCCGTGTTTAGAATCCATGTGCATGCATGCAAGATGGCCCTTTGCAACTGCTAAGTGTGTGAACATGCCCAGTACGACATTGTGTAGATGGACACACAGTACTTTCCAAACAGACGTGTGATACTAAGCATGTGGGCATGGCCATTGACATCCTGTATAGCGTTGGTGGTCATCCAGGCAACAGATGTCCATTTTCAATATCACGATGGATGCCTACATTGAACACACTGGTTGCTGTCTTGAAGGGTGTACTGTCTGTGGCACGTCCCGTATCTATGTAGTGTTGTTGTAGTGCTCCGTAGATATCTGGTTGCCCCAATCACACCACTGCCATGTGTTTGTCTACGTCTACCTTGGGAAAGTAATATGCTTTCAGACTGCTCACTCTCTATACATTCCTTATCGGCGTCCTTGCCTTTGCGGATGATGTCACCCACCTAGAAGTATGCCTCTGGGAGTGCTGTGTTCAATAATCTCAGTAGCGCGTTCTGTAAATGCATCATGCTGTAGTGTGTTAGGGAAGTTAGGTGTATGTTCGACTCCCAGCTCTGCCAAGTGTGTGTGTGTGTGTGTGTGTGTGTGTGTGTGTGTGTGTGTGTGTGTGTGTGTGTGTTTGCGCACATGCTCCCATCCGCCTGGGGACTCAGTCTTGCTTTTAGACGGCGCACACCACAGCAGTTTGCTACCGACGTCTTTGCCTTTGCAGATGATGTCACACACCTAGAAGTATGCCTCTGGGAGTGCTGTGTTCAGTAATCTAGGTAGCGCGTTCTGTAAATGTGTCATGCTGTAGTGTGTTAGGGTAGTTAGGTATATGTTCGACTCCCAGCCCTGCCAAGTGTGTGTGTGTGTGTGCGTGTGTGTTTGTGCGCATGCTCCCATCCACCTGGGGACTCAGTCTTGCTTTTAGACGCCGCACACCACAGTAGTTTGCTACCGACGTCTTTGCCTTTGCGGATGATGTCACCCACCTAGAAGTATGCCTCTGGGAGTGCTGTGTTCAGTAATCTCAGTAGCGCGTTCTGTAAATGCGTCATGCTGTAGTGTGTTAGGGTAGTTAGGTGTATGTTCGATTCCCAGCCCTGCCAAGTGTGTGTGTGTGTGTGTGTGTGTGTGTGTGTGTGTGTGTGTGTGTGTGTGTGTGTGTTTGCACACATGCTCCCATCGGCCAGGGGACTCAGTCTTGCTTTTAGATGCCGCACACCACAGCAGTTTGTTACCGATGTCTTTGCCTTTGCGGATGATGTCACCCACCTAGAAGTATGCCTCTGAGAGTGGTGTGTTCAGTAATCTCGGTAGCTCATTCTGTAAATGCGTCATGCTGTAGTGTGTTAGGGTAGTTAGGTGTATGTTCGACTCCCAGCTCTGCCAAGTGTGTGTATGTGTGTGTTTCCAGCTGCATGACAACAGTACATTGCTTTGACAGTATTCACTCTCCATAACATCCGTGCAGTGTCTTTGCCTTTGATGCTGCTGTCTGCAGGCTAGACATGTGCCTGTGTGAATCATGTGATCCACTGATCATGGTAGCGCGTTTTGTAACTGTGTAATGCTGTCGTGTGGTACAGTGCTTATGTTTATGTTCTGCTCCTAACCCTGCCACGTGTGTGAGTGTGTATGTGTATATGTATCTATCTACATATATATATATGTGTATATATATATATATATATATATATATATATATATATATATGTATATGTATATATATATATATATATATATATATATATATATATAGAGAGAGAGAGAGAGAGAGTGAGAGATATGTATGTATATAGCTATGTATGTATATAGTTTTATATATATAGTTTTTTTTATATATATATATATATATATATATATATATATATATATATTGTATATAGATATGTATGTTGGGATTATCACTCTTGACTGTGCTGCATTGTCTGTACGTGAACGCCTTCGATGTATGTACATCTGCAATGGCTCTGTGATAGTGAACATACTGTGTGCTGTAGTGATCTTGTGTTATACATGTGTAGTGACTGATTATTGTGTTGCTGGGTATTACACGAGCATTGGAAACAATGTTAGTGCAGCACCTTTGAGTGGTCGTATGCAGATCTCAGAAACAGTCAGTGGTGGTTATTACATTGGAGTGTGAGTATGGCTCATATCCATCTGTAGTAACTGTCAAGTCTATGCACCCCAGGTTAACATTACAGACACACGTTTATCCACAGGTT
Source organism: Protopterus annectens (assembly GCF_019279795.1). Classification (NCBI taxonomy): domain Eukaryota; kingdom Metazoa; phylum Chordata; order Ceratodontiformes; family Protopteridae; genus Protopterus; species Protopterus annectens. Next base: position 440,878,368 of record NC_056731.1, read on the forward strand.
GTGGTACAGATCCCAGGACTGTATGTGTAGACATTGACAGGTGCAGGACTGGATGCATGGAGGGGTGTCCATGGCCAGTAATGGGGATCTCTACAGCCTGGCAGGTACGGTCTGTGACTGTCCCACAACCTCCTGTATATGGCTAACACATGCTGTACCTGTGTATATGCAGAGACACACACACTTATCACAAACAGCTACGGCTATCACATACATACACCCATTGCACCACCATTGGGCCATGCAATAACTGTTGTCCCTCACACACACACACACCTACGTGTACATTGGCTGGCTCTATGACAGCTCTGGACATGTTAACACCACACTCTGTGCATATGATGTCACCTGTACCACCACCCGTGATGTGTAACATTGATGCAGGATCTGACTAACCTGGTGCTGCTGCACACAGTGCCTTTATTCCACTGTATTGATGTTAGCATGCTGTTAACACACAGTGTGTTACTTCCAGGTGTACTTCAGCAGGCATGATGCATTGCAGCTATGACCATCACTGTAGCATAGTTTACAGCACTGTTACCTCTGATGATGTAGTCTCCATCCATGTGCCATTTCACTGATATGTGTAGTATTGGCAGCATGTGTGTCTGTGTGTGCAGTACGTGTGTGATGTGTGTAGTACACATGTATGCCTGCTTACAAATGCATACACGACATTACACGGGCTTCAACATTCATACACTAGCTTACTTATTCTTCCACACGTGCACATGGACTAACACGCGTGCACACATACTTAATCAGGCTTACTGGCATGCACGGGCGCAGACACACTGTGGGCAGGTTTGCAGGTCACATCGGTGGTATCCATGGCGTACGCCGTCAGTCTCCTGACGTTCCCTGGGATAGCTCATGACACGCCTCTTCCACTGAGTACTGACAGCACACATGTGACACTGCTCCAGTGAGGTTACAGTGTTTTGTACATACACACTCCTGTTGTCACCTATCTTCTACTCTAATAGTCCCCTTAACCTACACTACACTGTAGAGGCTTGGCCCATATGGCATGACATGTTGTGATTCACTATCCTCAGCCTCACTTGCCTCACATTGCCTACAAATGCTTTGTTACATCTCTGACAGAGCGCTTCCGCACATAGGTACCAGTATGCAGTAGCCATGTTGTCTCCGGCTTGCCATTCATCTGCATGGCGTACTAACATCTAACTAAACCTACATTTTGTATGTATATTATCCATATGTCTTCTGTTGAATCGCAGCGTGTTCTCGTGGTGCTGCACTACGCTTCCATACCAGGGATCAGGGGAGGACAACTACTGGTTCATTGATATCCAATGGACAAATCCACCACTGGCCTTGGACTTGGACATTGGCATGCTTCTTCGACTGTATTCATACTGTATTTGCAGCTGTCATTGCTCCGTTTAGCAATGTGCAAAATGTTACTCGCATAATATCCGGGAACATTTCTGCACATAACTCTGCTCTTACACGGACAGCTTACTGTTTCATGTATCATGTAGTTACGTAGGGTTACCACCTGTCCCACATTGCGAGGGACAGTCCCTCTTTGGGCAGTTGTGTCCTGCAAAATATTGTGAGAAAATGGCAAATGTCCTGAGATTTTATGACAAAAGTATTTTCTATATTGTATGTAATAGTTGCATAAAACAGTTATTCTGTATCTGAAACACCTAAATGTTATATGAAACAGAATAAGGAACAGAAATGCTACAGAATAAACTTTTATTCAGGCAAACAACTGAAGTTCTGTCCTTTGTACTGGCCATGGGTATGTTTTGCCCTGCAAAATCTGATGTTTGTAGCACAAATGTCCCACTTTGGCCATTTGGAAAGGTGGCAACCCTATAATTACATCATTTGCATAGCTTACACATACAAATGGGGTATGTTGCAAATCCCAACATTGTCCGTGCAATGTTCGTGTTACGGGCAGTCTTGCACGCCCCTGCGGCTGTTTGCTGAATAGCCTGGCAGTCATCTTTCCTTGCTGTACTCTCACTCAGTCCATAAACGCTGAAGGCGTTGTGCATCATGGCCTAGGCTTTGCTGTGTGCTATGTCTATTTGTGGTGTATGCATGTATGCATGGCTGTGGGTATGTCCCACTGTCATCATTGGTAAAGGTGACACCCTATACGTACTCCTGTAGACTGCTGTGTCATTTGACATGTCAGCACATGCCTGCAGATGAACTTCCTACTGCAGTGCTTTTCATACTTTCTGCATTATCATGCGGTCGATAATGCTGTTTCCTCAGACATGTATCTGTTTCTGATCATACCTATCAACCTCCTAGAGCAAAACATCTGTACAAAGCCTAACATGATGGGGGGGGCAGATAGGGGCAGAGTCTACATATTGCTCTTACAAACGTAGATAGTTGGCAGTATTATAGGTTTTGCATTAGTATGCCCTTTCTGAGGGATTTGGGGTCTTAAACACGTATGTTTATCATTATTTAATGACGTCAGTTCTCAGGTATTTGGCAGACAGGTACACATACCTCTCAACCTCCAACAGCAGGAAATCTGGACAAAGCCATAACTAAAAGTGGGGCAAAAGCCCAAAAGTAGGGCCAATTTTCAAATATTGCTCTTACAAACTTAAAAAGTTGATAGAATAACAGGTTTTGCATTAGCGTGGATTTTCTGAAGGGTATGAAGTCTGAAACTCAAATGTCTCTCATTATTTTCTAACTTCAGTCTTTAATGATTTGCACTAATTTGCCAGAAAACCACAATTTTATGAAAATGTACAAAATATATGAGGCACAACTCTGACATTCTGCAGAAATCTGTACAGTTGAGAGGTATGCAGGTACAGATTGTGAGAGGAACACACCACACATATGAGGCATACATCTGCACATTCGTACAGTTACACCAATGCACACAATACATGGCGCCATCACAGGCCAGTTACCATTAGATTCCTTTTGCTGAACACACCCTCCCACTGGGTTATATTCCTCACACAGGCCAACAGGTGCTTATCCACACTACTTATTCCATCATGTTCCTTATGTGTAGGCCGGTATTTGCGCTTTCCGTCAGTGGCAGAGCTCACTTACGAGTATGGTGGACTGGACACTGTATCGGTGACACTGCATGACACCCTGAGGGACACATGTCGTTTGAGTCTATTAACCTTCCGCATTGACTTTCACAGGCCATACGTTGTAATTCACATTTGTGGACAAACATGCTTACGAGTTGTACATGTTTTGTCAATTGTCCTGACGTCTTTCTTCTCACCTGTCCACCTAGTATCACTAGTTCTGTAGATTTCATTTGGACGGGTTACCTTCATACCTCTCACCTGTACACATTATGGGTATACACCCTGGGGTTTGACCTGTAATTCTGTTACATTTGTCATGATAATGTGCCTTTCTGATAGATTGCTTGCAAGCCATGACGGATTGTGCGGTTAGGTAATCATGACTGACATTTCTATTTCATGATTACTAACTCTCATAACATTCGTATTCACGACTACGCAATTATTCTATTAATGGTCTGACTTTGTCTGAGGTATATTTAATATAGTCCCTATTTGTCTGTCGTGTACTATGCCTTAGTCCAGCTGTCTTATTCTGACATTCTGGCAGGTATGGTTACCATCTTGGTCGTATGCATGTCCATCCATGATAATCGCCTACATGACACTGATATAGGTCCCTACATCTTCCCCCAATGGTTTACACAATATCCAGTGGGTGGGTTGCACCTTTTTGGTGAATATAGGCGTGTGCTATACCCACATAGGTATATTGATCACTCCCATGGGGCGTACCTAATAGATCTGTGCCAACCAGCACCTTGGCCCAATTCTGCATACCCATGATTCCCATACCTGACACACCTCCACAGTACCCATTAGACATGTTTAATGTGATTGATAATAAAGTGTGAGGACACTTCCGAGCACTCCCCACTCTGCGGATATCAGCTCGTATGTCATACATTCAGTCGACCCATGTGTTATTACCCTTGCACCTGCTACTGTTGCATGTACAGCTATATCGTAGTTGCAGCTGTGACATCTTTAGCATCAATGACAGTTCTCACTTCGTACGGATCAATTTTTGGGGTCCTGCAAAGGACACCTATATTCATGTTTAACGTGTAGAACTTGCAGGCTCTGTCACACTGGTACTTTCCGGGAAATGGTTTGGAAACCATCGGTGTATTCTCCTTTCATGCATGTCTGTCTGTCTATCCATATTAGCTGTACTGTGACCTATTTATGTACATGTGTTATATGTACAGGGACATATGTTTGTTGTGCATATATCTTTTCATGTATTGTGTGTGTATAGATATATATATCTGTACATATATACATATGTCTGTACATTCCTCATCCCGTAATTTGCTTTGGATTATGTCTGTGGATATATGTGTATATATATATATATATATATATATATATATATATATATATATATATATATATATATCTCCATATCATACCTTTCAACTGTACAGATTTCCGCTGCATGTACAGCTGTTTGCCTCTTATCTTTGCTCTGTTTTTCATAACCTTGTGTCTATCTGGCAAGTTAGTGGCATATCATTAAAGACTGACATTGATAAATAATGACAAACATTTCAGGTTACGACTTCATACCCTTCAGAGAATCCATGCTAGTGACACACCTGTTATTCTATCCACTTTCTATGTTTATTAGGCAATATCTGGGGATTGTCCCTATTTGTACCAGTTGTTGTCATGGCTTGGTCCGGTTTCGTACTTTACGGGTTTAACAGGTATGAGCCATGTACATGGAACGTGGGGAAAACACCATTCATTTTCTATTCTGTGAGCGGATTACACACGCGCAGGTGCACTTGCATATCCTTATTGTGGGTTATATATGTTTCATAGATAATTGTGCTTCCGTGAACTTTCATAATTCTGACCGTAACAGTTACATATCTGTATTCCAGTTTACGGACTACTGCGAAACACACGTTCACCTTTACATATTTAAATGTGTGTACTGCACGAATGCTTTAATTACACTTTCAAGTTATATGTGCAGTGGTCGTAGGTCAACCGGGACTGCATTCACGTTGGCCGGATACCGGAACCACTATTCTAGTGGTGTTCTCCCTCATTGATATGCATACCCATAGTACTTAGCTACATCAACATACGCCTCACCACATTGTTTATCACTCCGAGGGTATGCAGAACATCAAGGCATATAGTCCAGCCACATACAGGTCTTTGATTGTCAGGGTGTTCATGTAGTGATCTGGGTTTAGGCTTGTCCACCTGGTGAACGGAACTTCCCTGGCCGAGGTCAAATGTCAGACGAAGCATATGGACAGGGCTTATCTCCCTATTTTGAAGTTTTACCTGTGTTTATAGACACAGGTGTTTGGGCACCTGTCAGCAGCTAATTCTGTTGGCATTACATATAATGGGTGGGTTTGTTGCAGTCCATGCTCCACGGTGAGGGGTGTTTCCATTCACATTTGACTATTATCTGTATACAGTCATACAGGGATTATTATTTTTGGACATGAAGTGACTACAGGTATGCGGTTGTACATTACACAAGTGTGAAGGGCTGTTCCTGTAAATATGCACGGACCATACCTCTCAACCTCTTAGAGCACCGAACCTGCGCAAAACCTACATGATGGGGGGACAATTAGGGACACATTTTAACAATTGCTCTTACAAGCTTACAACATTGATAGAATGCTAGGTCTTGCATTAGAATGACTTTTCTGCAGGTTGTGGAGTCTTATACTCAGGATATTTCTCATTATTTACTGACGTCAATCCTCAGCTATTTACCACACTGGTGCAGATTGTTGGAGGCACACACCAACACTATGGGGCGAACCTGTGGTCATTCTTAGGGTTGCCACCTTTTCAACTGCCCAAAGTGGGACATGTTCTGTAGAGATGTCAGATTTTCCAGGACAAAGCATACCTACAGCCGTGCATAGTACTGAACTTTAACCTTTTTTGAACATATAATAGCTTATTCTAGTAACATTTGAATTGCTTATGCTACTTCACATAACATATTGAGGATTCATATATAAAATAACCGTTTTATGTGACTATTAAAGTAAATTAGGAAATAAACTCTCAGGACATTTGCTATGTCTTGATTTTTTTTCACAGGACACAACTGCCTACAGAGGGATTGTTACTCGCAAAGTGGGACAGGTGGTGACCCTGGTCTTTCTGCGAATATCCGGACAGTTGAGTGGTATGGCATGGACCTCTGTAATACGCTGTTGTGTTCTGGCACAGCAGTAGCTCAGCATTAAAGACTGCAGTCGGAACGTGCTGACAGTTGGGTTTCAGACTTCATACTCCAGACATTAATGCCAATGTGCAAACTGTTATTCTATCAAATTGTATGTTTCTAAGAGATATGTTTACAGATTGTCCCTGAGTTTGGACCTGTGTCTTACTTATATTCATGGCTCTGTCCAGATAGCTTGCTCACACAGGTTGACAGGTATGGTCAGTCATGACTGCACACAGTCAGTGTCCCTCACACTTGATCAGGGTTGACCTGTTTGTGTAGTGTCTTCCTCGCCCTCATGCCGTTTTCCACTTTGCAAATGTGTGCATTATATTCTCCCTCCTATTCGTGTCTGGACACGTGCGTCACGGGAAGGTATTTTATCCTGGGTGGTAGGTTATGCATGCCCACTTAGGGCTGGACAGTGTCATGGACCTCCACTGCACGTTCAGACTTGTGTCCAGATATCTACTGGATTGGACATCATGTCGTCATGCCCATTCTACTATTTACACAAGTTGGTCATCCCATGAGGGATATCCCAAAAATTGGTCAAGACGAAAACAAGTTAGATACCAAAGATTGTTTTGGCTTCACGAAAATGTGAAGGGGGTTTTACCTGCAGGGGATACATGGTTTGCAATCCTGACACTGCCTAGGGTGACAATACCAACTACATATGCGTAAGGGTCACTGTGTGCAGCTGTTTCTGCAACAAACCAGTGGACCAAGTACGGCTGGATTTGGTGGACGTTCTAGTATGGTGGCAGGTTGTGTGTTGTGGAGGGTATGCTGGGTAGGCTATTATTCAGCCAGGTGTGTTGTGTTTGTTATGGCCAGTTCCATCTGGACCCATCTGAGGGTATGTGATGGTGCCGCATCTATACATTTGTCTCGCATATTTCCATATTCACATGTTTGTGGGATTGTGTTCTACACTATGGCCTGTCTGCTTGTCTTGCAGCTGTTTCTACATGGGGTTGTGTTTCTTTCCCCTTCACCCGCTGCCCCCTCATACACCTCCGGTTCACTTTTTCTGTATACGACACAAGTATCGCCTTTGAAGAATTTACCATTAAACACACACCCCTCACACGCGAATTACTCACACCCCATAGAACACTACTTTTGGTTGTTGGCCCATGACACGGCCAGAGTTACACACTGACTACCCTACATGTGTCGGGTACCTTTATGGTTGTGTGGACTACCCTGCCATGTTTGCTGTCCACATGCTATACCTCACGCACATAGGTACACGCCCTTACTTCACTTTCATTACTTGGTTGGTGTATCCGGGTACTACCCGTTCGACTGTGTCACATACACGTTCGGATTATACAGCTGCCTTCCGGATTTTGCCAGCCTGTTCTACTCATTGGTAGGATGGCACCTTTTCCTATGTCCAAGCTATTCCCTACACATGTCCGACTTTTGTGGACATTGCCTCCCCACAGTCGACGGTTGTGTTTCCACCTTTTCAATTGGCCACAGTCTGACATAGGGTTACCACCTGTCCCACTTTGCGAGGGACAGTCCCTCTTTGGGCAGTTGTGTCCTGACATGTAATTGTCAACATGGCAAATGTCCTGTGATTTTAGGACATACATATTTCTGATATTTTATGTGATAGTTGCATTAAACAGTTAATTCTGTATCTGAATTACCTGACTGTTATGAGAAACAGAATAATCAACTAAAATGCTACTGGAATACGCTTTTCTGTAGGCAAAATAGTTATGTTTTGTCCTTTGTACTGTCCGTGGGTATGTGTCGGCCTGTACAGTCTGATGTCTGTACCAAACATGTCCCACTTTGGCCATTTGTAAGGGTGGCAACCCTACTGTGACAGTTGCGGTGAACACAGCATATTTTACAGACCGACACATACCCACGGTCAGATCGGCAGATATAACTTACAATTCTTGCCTATATCTAAGCTTATTCTTGTAGCATTTCGGTATCTTATTCTGTTTGTTATGACATTTATGTATTATACATCCAGTGAAATATGTTTAATGTAACTATTGCATGACGTCTACGGAGGAATTATGTCCTATATTCTCTGTACATTTGCCAGTTTTACATGTTTGTGTCAGGACACATCTGCCCACAGAGGGACTGTCGCTCGCAAAGTGGGACAGGTGGTAATCTTGGTCGACAGTACGGATCATACTGTTCCTTTCAGCCTACATGTGTCCGTGTTGTTATGGCTTGTTTATATGCTCCTTCTGTTTCGTTTACATGCGTATGCTATTTCCTATCACATTTGGTATGTGAAATACAGACATACCTTTTGTATGTGACTATTACATGGCTTGTGGGATATGATTCAGACATACGGTCACTACCTATATCTACATTTCTCCTCGTGTATTTTGTTATGGACACATCTGCACAGTTATGTTCCCTCCCTCAAATTATGGGTCGGCTGGTGACCCTCTCCATTGGACTGGACGTACCTACTGGTAGTGCACTAACATCTGATACGTTTCACTTCTACATGGTATAGCTATCTGCACTATGTTGGACTACAGGCACACGGTTTTCCTGTCATTTGTTCATGGGTAGGGACCCATTATTCCCTACCATGCATTTGTGTTTGAGTCTTCATTTTCTATTCACAGAGACTCTGCTTTGCATACGTTTCAGTCTCTACGGACACTGATAGGTACGATTACTATTGCTGGCGGAATATAATATTCAGCAGTTTAGGTTGCTCCTCGGAAGCCGGCATTGACACACCTCCCTGCGCAACTTTGATGCGCCCCTTGCACTCGTGCACGTTTCCTATGCATGTGGCTGTGGAGGCTGTGCACCTTCATTAATATGCATATGGCGCGAGTACTCCACATCTACGTCGCATGGCCGGCGCAAGCCTTACGCCGGACTTGCACCAAGCTTCATGAATCCGGGGGCTGTTGTTTCTTCTGAATATGGAAAAACATCTTTGTTAATAGTTTTGGCTTCTGAGAGAAAAAAATAAGCTGGAAAAAATATATATATGCACACACACACACACACACACACACACACACACACACACACACACACTCACATTATTTTTTTAGCTGAAACTAGTGTTTTATTAGTCAGACTTGGTGAAAAACATTGAGGTGAACACATCTATGTAAGTTTGCTGTATTGAAGTTTGTCTGTATATTATTAGCACAACTAAGGGTTCAGTACTCACTGAGTGAGATGAGTTAGAGATAATGAGGTTTGTAGCGATTATTAGTTAGTTTTTCTTTCTTGTTTTGTAGATAAAGTGAGCATAGAATGTATCGTGCTATTTATAAACTATTACCAAAATTGTAACAAATACATTTATTTCTTTCTCCTTCAATAGCCATGCTTATACAGGTGGAGCAGTTCACTTCATTAAACAGGATCCCCCTAGATATTAAAACCCAGATATCCATTCACAGTTAAAAGTCCATAACTACTCTTTTCTATATCCACCCCCCCCCCACAGGGCCATTTAATATAAAATCCCCATTCCAGCATAACCTTCTTGCCACTGACCCAAATACGTACATACTTTGGTAGCCTTACAGATTGTTCACCTGATCTACTGTACAAGTTGACCCCCCCCTCCATTCACCCTTATTATGCTTGGACCCACTTTGCTCCCCATGACCTATTCCTAATTCCCATACTTCTAGTTCCCACCCATCCCGCCACCTCTAGAATTAATCCCCACTAAGCTCTCCCCAGCAAATAGTCATCCAATCAATGTAAATCATGCTTGCAACCATTATCATCCTCCCCTTACAGTCTAATGTAGAAGACGTAGGCATGCTCAATATGCCCTTGCATTCGTTAAGAGACAACGCATATTCATTCACCACCTAAGGGGCTAAAATCTTCCTCCTATGTACATACATATAGCAACAGTGATGCCAAGCAATGCTCATAACCTTTACCTACCCATGTAATGGCTGTGTACTGCTAACATAAGATAGAGTCAATCCTGAACTAAAACCATTGCAACTGCTGGATTTACTAAGTGTTGAACCTGGAGTGCATTGTACAATAATATGAATGACTGGCATATCCTTGCATGTTGTTTCTTGGTAATGTAAGCAAGTAAAAGGTGAGAGATTTGTACAGAAGTGACCTTAACATACGACAGCAGAGACTTATGTGATGACTTATATGTGTCAATTATTAAGTAGTAGGCCTCAGACATTAAAGATTCACACAGTCATACCTCTCAAAAGTACTGATGGTCATCGAATGTCCTCAGTTTAGCACCATACTTTTGTACTTGAATATCATTAAAGAGAGAAGTTAGAAAGTAATGAGACACATTTCAGTTCCAGACTTCAAAACCCTCACAAGATCATTAAAAATATTGATGTAAAAAAGTTTGATGCTATCAACTGCCTAACTTCATAAGACAAATATAAGTCAAAGGTACAATTACCAATTCAACATCATAAATGCAGATATACTAAGCCTTAAGTCAGCTATGCACCCTTAACATCAGACAAAAAGTTTATGTATCCCTGAATCCAAAAGATAGAAAACAGGGATATGGCACAGTTATCGTCATTTGCACAGGATGATGGGGGGGGGGGGGCAGGAAGCCTAGGCTTACACAAAAGGTCAGTGTGCGAGAGTAATAAAGAGAAAGAGGCAGACATTCAGATAAAGAAACAAATGGCCAGTGAGAAAAAATTAGTTTTAAGCTTCATGGCTGAGCCATATAACTATTGTGTGTGTGTGCCTGTATGAGTCCTCCAGGTGAAATTGGTATGTGATTGTCTGCACTCTGTGCTAGCTCTACATCTTGATATGTCAGACAGGTGTGAGCCGTGCTTGGTAGAGATGACAGTTCATCATTGTCATACCCAACCATGATGACTGGCTTTGTCAGGATTTGCACTGTCACATCAATGCCCATGGTCAGATGTACTGCTGCTACCTAAATGTGACTGATGCCTACTGGATGAGCTCCCCTCATAAGGACATGCAGGACCATGACCCTCAAGGCCTGCCACATCTGGGTGTGCACAGCTCAGCCACTGATAAAGCAGTGGAAGTACTGCCACTATGGGAGCATGATTGGGCATGGCCACATTGGCTAACAGCAGATGATGTGGCTGACCTACACCCATGATGATGCTGTCTCCCTCCCAGCAGATATTCCATCAGACACTGCCAGTTCCAACATCTCATTCATCCAATCCATTGAATTGGCAACATGATGCAGGAAATCAAGCATATCAACCTGTGTCACATCTACAAACCTAAGCATTTCTCTGGAGGACATATGGGAATGTGCCTATGCCTCCATGATGGCCCTAAACATACATTGAGTGGCATGGAAAAGACACCTGGATCAGGTGGAGGACGGACAGCAGGCCTCCTCTGAGCACCCTTAACAACCTTCCTGATTGGCACCTAGGCCGCACTTTGGCTATGGCCCAAGCCAACAGGCACTGAAGCCACAGAAACCACACTTCCCTAATTGATTATCTCAACCTCTAGCTGTCCAAAATCTGAGGGCTCACTGGAATGGGTAAGTGTAGGCCTACTGGCGGTGTCAGATTCAACCTCCACAACCATGACTGTGCCTCTGTTTGACCACCGTCATCATTAGAGTCTGCTGATACTCTGACATAAGGTGGTAGAAGTCCCACACTCCCACTGTCAAGATCACCTGTGATAATAAAAAACAAACAGAGGGGAAAAAATTAATATCTACACTACTATTGTCCAATATATGCTACCAAACTAACAGTTGTGCCTTTTGCGACATAAAGAAATTACAACTTCTGTCTGGCTGGTAGAACTTGTATGGTCAGAACAACTTTATTGTATTTTATTATTTAGTTGGGTATTGCTGGTATAATTTTTGTCATAGAAGTTGATTTAAGTTCCTTTGAATTCTTTCTTTCTTTGTGTAATTTTTTTCCTTTGCAATATTTTATTCAATTAAAGCTGAATATGGATTCCTTAAATTAGTATACAATTAAAGATTTGCTAATGCACAAGTATCTTGTACAGTGTAATAAATGCTATGCATATTTAAAGGTAACAGCTGATGATGTTTGTTCCTCATGTCAAAAGTTGGATGATTTGCTTACCATTGTTAGAAGCAAATCTCGACTTAATGGTGATGATTACACATGTGCAATTGGCATGGCTTGGAGAACTGTTGTATCATATATTAATGACTGGTCTTGTGAGCTAAATAATGTTAGGCATAGAACAAATATAACAGATTTAGGAAACGATGCATCTATTTTCTGCAAAGAACATTCAAGTCCTATGAAACATGATGAGACCCCTGAGAACTATGGAATTGTGGATGCAAGTACTCAGCAATCTGAGGATCTGGATTGTTTAGAAGGAAACAAAAAAAAAAGAAAGAAAGGAAGAAGTTCTCAACAAATAACAATGTAGAAAAAGAAACTGACTAATGACTGCAAAGGAAAGAGAATACGTGGTAAAAAGGACACTGCTTTGTTATGTAACACACTGGTGACAGAGAATGAAGATATCTGTCTATCAGAAAACCCTCAGTCTACAGAAAAAGGCATCACCTTTCCAGTGGAAAAGGTAGAAATAAGAGGCAAGAGGCAGGTGAAAAGGAAGAAATCATAACTGAACCTGGAAGGATTGAAGAACATTGCTGTAAGAAAAAAGAAGAGAAAGACAGATGTTAACTACACGGCTCAAGCTGTGGATTTACAATACCAGCTGGATGAGAATTTAATATGCAATGAAAACAGTGGAATTAATACGACTAATAGTGATGAAGATCTATCCTTCGTAACAATTGATAGAGCAGAAATCACTGTTTTAGAAGCTGAAGATTCTTCAGAGATGGTCAGCAAAGATATTCTTGTAACTGGATATTCAGTTATTAGAGGAACTGATACTTATACTTGCAGAGATGATAATGAACATTGAGTAGTGTTATGCTTCCCAGGAGCAAAAATAGAAGATGTGAAACAAGCTTTGGAATGCCTTAATGTAAGGAAGTATGCATCTGTTTTTGTTCATGTTGGTACAAATGATGTCACCAACAAAGATTCTCTGACTGTTAGTTGGGAACTGACAGCCCTCCTAGATAGTATAGCTTGTACTTGTGTTAGGACATATTTTTCACAAATCACCTATAGAAAGGATAGTCAGGTCACTGTGAATGAAAAGATTTTTTGGATAAACACCTACATTGAAAAAATGTCCTGTTTTAAAAAATGGAAATGTGTAGAGCATTCAAGCCTTATTTTGGGCACACATGTGTTCAGACAGGATGGTGTGCATTTGCTAGATCAGGGAAGAGAATTTTTGCAGCAGATATTTTGCAATATTTGACGAACACTAGCCAGGATTTTTGCCAGGTCAAAAATGTAACAGTTCACAGATAGCAACATTTGATGCATCTCTGATGGTTGTTAATGCAAGGAGCATCAATAATATTTTTTTTATTAGAAAATTTGCTACGTTTCCACAAGATTGATGTTGTTATAGTTTGCAAAACATGGTTAAGAACAATGACTGGAAACCAGTTCTGTCAGAGTATAAATGTTTTTACTGTAACAGACATTCTAACAAAAAAATCAGGTGGAGGTGACATGATAGGGATTAAAGATAGCTATGAGACTTGCAATTATTACATGTTCAATGACAACACCAGTACTATAGACTGTGTATCTGTGACAATAAAGACAACCCTGGAACATATAACAATTGTTGGAGTGTACAGACCATGACTTAGAGGAATTCATACATTCCTTACATGAAACACAGGAGGGTAGAATAATATTAGCTGGGGACTTAAATTTACCAGAAACAGACTGGAATAATATTGATTCAACAGCGCTAGTAAAGAAATTATTCACAGAGTATATTCAGGAACAACAAATGCTTCAGATTGTAAAAAAACCTACCAGGGGACAGAATATACTAGATATTGTTTGTGTTCCCAAAGAAATTACTGTAACTTCAAGTCTAGTTTTACCATCATTGATATGCAGTGATCATGGGGTCATAAAGGTTAATATGTTGCTAGATAATTCTGCCAAACTGAAATCTAAGCCAATGCACAGAAGGTTAATTACAGATTATAGGGAAGCAAAACAGTTACTATATAAAACTAACTGGAGTGAGGTGTTCAGTGGAAAAACTTGAGATGGAATGTGGAAAGTTTTGAAAGAGAAATTGTTTGAGTGCAAAAAAGTCAAAAAAATGTTTAACATCAGAATCCAGGCATGCAACATCAGGGGGGTATATGTCCATAAGAACAAGATACCTGATTAAGGTGAGAGACAAAAAAAATATAAGAAATGGAAGAGAGGTTGAACTATAACTTTGAAAACTGAAATAAATGAGCTGGACAAACAGATTAAGCATAGTGTTAAGACAAGATCAAGAAAAATTTGAAGAAAATTTATATAAAGATATTGAGCATAATAGGAAACCTTTTAATAGATACATAAAATGTGGAAGAAGTAAAGATACACAAAATGATAAACTGTATGCAGATTCTAAAATTTATTTTCAGACACAATAGATTATATATATATATTTACAAAATCTTATGCAAAACAGTTTGGCTCTACAAAAAGGGTGGTAAGTTGTCCTAGTGACATCCAGGTAACCCCAGATACTGGAATCAAATTAGATTATATTGAAAAAGAACTGCGCAAACTGGATCCAAACAAAGCGCAGGGAGGAGATGGAATAAGTAACAATGACCTGAGAACACTTAAGCAAGAACTTACACTGCCATTACATCTATTATTCACTAGGTCATATAAATATGGGGAGATTCCTCAAGAATGGAGACATGTACTTATTAAACCTGTCTTTAAGAGAAAGGGGAGTAGGGCAAACCCAGAATCATATAGACCCTTAAGTCTACTTTCATGTTGTGGAAAAATAATGGAAAAGGTAATACTGGATAAGGTATTGTCAGAACTAGATAGGTTGGGACTTGAAACCATATATCACCATGCATATGTTGAAAATAGATCTATTACCACCTGTAACGTGATGTTCTATAACAATATAATAACAGCTATGAATGAAAAATTGTGCTGTGATGTGATTTATATAGATTTAACTTCAGCATTTGACAGGGTCGTGCACAAAGCACTTATCAATAAATTAGTACAACTAGGTATTGATGTACTGTTGATAAGATGGTTAGCTGCATGGCTTATAAACAGGACATGGCAAGTATCACACACCAACTGGACAGGTGAAATCCTTGGTTTCAGTCAAGGTGTCCCACAGGGCAATGTACTAGGCCCTTACTTGTTTAGATTGTATCTTTCAGACCTTACTTTTTCATCTGAGGTGTTCTACAGTCTATATGCTGACAACCTGAAATTGGGTAAACTGATTACAAGTGTTACAGATAAGGCATGTCTGCAAAATAATTTGACTAAATTGACCATTTGGGCATAGGAGAATAATATGTTGATAAATACATAAAAAACTAAGCATATGAAATTTGGGAGACATAAACTGAAAGGTGAATATTTAATACAGCACACGGTGATTGAAACTGTAGACTTATTTAAGGACCTGGGTATATGGGTAGATTCAGCTATGAGTTTTTCTAATCATATCAACCAATTGGCTAATGATAGTTATAGAACTATAGGTTGTATAAAAAGATTTATAAAGTCTAGGAAATCAAACATAATGAAGTCATTGTTTGTTAGTTACATTAGACCCCAACTTGAGTATGGAATAACGATATGGAAACCCTATAGGAAAACAAGCATGAATAAACTGGAAAGAGTACAGCAGAAATATACTAAGGGCATCCATGGATGTGAAAATATAAGTTATTATAAAAGACTAAAATATCTGAACTTGTACAGTGTCTCTTATAGATATTTAAGAGGAGATCTTATTCAGGTATATATGACATTTAGGAACAACTACCTCTGGGAATGTTTGGGGTTATCAAAAAGTACTAGAGAATCATCGGATAACCTGTGTAGAAGATTCTATATGAATGAGAAGTGTACTAATTGGTTGTCTGACAGAGTAGCTGATGCTTGGAACAGACTACCAAATTACATTAAAGCAAATACTAGTTTAGATATTTTTAAGAACAGCCTGGACATTTATTATGGGAACAAGTGTTTTGGCATATTGGCAAGTTAGAAGGGTTTTAATTCCCGTGCTTGAAACATTTGTATGTATGTATGTATGTATTACAGACAGTGCAGCGATACACACAACAGGCCTGACTCCAACATCACAAACTAAATATTTATTGGAATTGCTCATCAGTACTAACATAAAAATGTTTGGCTTACCATGTGTAGATGACAGTATGCTCCCTATGCTGGATGGTCGTGGAAGCAGTTAAGCAAAAGGTAAGGACAACATCATCACAATTAGCAATAACACAGGGGGTAAAACTTTTTTCCCTTTATATGCCCATTAACTATACTTTCAACAAGAACTTGTATGTCAAGTCCAACCTAATCCCCAAGTGTAATCAATTAGAATGTGTTGTTAACTGTAGCCATCTACATGGACAGACTTAAGGCCCTGTCACTATACTCTGTATCTTATAGGCTGCTGAGAGGCGGCTTGTGCCTGGCCTACAAAGCAGTCTTGAACCCTGCCCTAACAGAAATGCTACATATCCACAAGTCAAATAGGATAAGATTCACTCGCTCTAGGGATCTTAACCGAGCCTGCTACATTAACAGGACATACTGCAGAGACAGATATGTCTCCCAGAGATTGCTAGTCCTCTGGAACAAACTCCCAATTCACATAAAACATAGATCCTCAATGACCTTATTTATGCATAACTTAGACAACTGGATGGGAGACTGTTAATTTACCCTGGGGTGTCACCTATGTCTGTCTTGGATAAGGGCAGTTGGTGCTGATCATAGACTCATGCTGAAAATATAGATCATACAACTTGGTCAATAAGGGAACAAGGATATAACACTGCTAGGCTTATAAAGGCCCTAGGGCCAATAGCCTAGTAACCTCCTATGAACCTATGAACCAATCTACAATCCCACCCAACCAATTTCAATAGAACTAATATACTGATGTAAATATTTTATTGTACAAGAGTGTTTAACAATTGAGATGCATAAGCCTACCTGGAAGCTCTTGCTGGGGCATACTTTCTGTCCCTGAAATAGTAGCACCAATGTCAAGGACATGCTGTTCTGCACTTTCCTGTTGCTCTTAGTGGTGGCTCTGTAGCAGGACCCTTGGTACCCATCTAATCATGGCCACTGCACCTGCTCTCCCCCATGTAGATGAGATCATGTCAGTGGCCCTATGGGGCACCTGTTCATATGTCCTGCTGGGACTGCCTACTGCATTCACATCTGCAACTATCTGCTGCCAAATTTGCATTCTGCCTGACATATCTCCACATCCCCTTTCAAGCAAAAAGGCACCATGTCACCTAAAAGCTTCTACAATTACCTGATTCTCAGGGTCACTAAAGAGTGGTTTAGGGGGATTGAGATGCCTGGGTGCTATAGTTCTAGGTGTCCCAAAATACAACAGAAGGATAATACACATAAGTATCCCATAACTAAAAAATACCTGTTCCCAGATAAAACAGAAAAGGTGGCATTTCAGTATTATCCACTAGAGAAACATAAAATGGTCTAGATATTTGAAATATGAACAGGAATTGTGTGGCTGTAACATATTATGTTCACACACAAAGTAAGCCTGGATTCAAAACATGGGAAAGTAACAATAGCAACATATCCTTGTTTGTGCCAAAACAGAAATGCTGCTTTGCTCCCCCACCCCCAAACAAGCAGGCAAATGACACACCTTGCTTGCTTGCAAACCATCAGTGAAATGCCAAAAGTGCTATCAAATGAACCATCCCTGAAACATGTGTATAGACTTAACACAGAACATTCCATTTTAAGGTATTGCCAAACATGTATACCTGTGAAATGCCCTGATGAACTAGCCCATGCCATCAGTACACTTATAAGTAATGCATACAGATAACAATCATCTTCTCTTCTTCGTCTTCATTTGGCTTATAACACTTGCTAATTAATATATATATATATATATATATATATATATATATATATATATATATATATATATATATATATAGTTACACTTCAGAAGATCGAACTGCTGAAATATCAAAGATCATATGGTCGAGATCATATGATCGATATTTCAATAGCTCAATCTTCTAAAACTGTAAAAAAGAAAAGAAAAGAAGATGTTACTGCAGGGGGGCAAGTCCCCTGCACCCCCATGTGGGGGGCTGCACCCCCATACCCTCCCTACTTAAATATACCAACTCTGAGATCGAGCTACAGCAGGGAATAGGAAAATTTCCCATTCTGTACTGTACTGTCAGTGTAGAGTGATCTTGGAGTTGGTATATTTAAGTAGGGGGTGTGGGGCGCAGCCCACTACATGGGGGTGTACGGGGGGCATGCAGCCCCCTACAGTGACATTTTCTTTTATTTTTATTTTTTTTTTTTTACAATTTTAGAATATCAATCTTCTGAAATATCGATCATATGGTCTCAACCATATGATCTTTGATATTTCAGCCGTTAGATCTTCTTTTTTTTTTTTTCAAAACAGGTTTATTGTTTTAACATATAAGAGAAATATCATAACAATTTTATACAAGTAATTAAAAATAGGTATTATTATAATATTCAACAAAACAACTAAAGTATTTACAAAGACATCCACTACAATCAGATCAATTAATTAAACTAAAATACCATGCTATTGAAATTAAAATTTTTTTAACAAATTTTGTAAATTATCCCATACAACATAATAAGATGTTTTTCTATTTGTTCTTGTCCTAATTGTGTTTATTTCCATATGGCACACTATATTCATAACATTTATATTCATTGAACGAAGGAGGTGTATCTGAAATACAATTTCTAGTTATTATTTTCCTAGCCACTGCTAGAATAGACCATAACAAGGGAAGCTTAACCTTTTTAACACTTTGAGGTACAGGTGTGTTGAATAATATAAGAGATTTAGAAATAATGAAATTATCTGTAAAAGAGCCTGCAAAATTCATTAATTGACTTCCAGTATTCTTTCAATTTTATACAGTCATAAAACATATGAGCCCAGTCAGCATTAATTTCTACATTACATCTCTTACATAAATTATCTTTATTATTTATTTTATTCATCATCAAAGGTGTATAAAAAGATCTATGTAAAAATTTCCATGTATAAAGTCTCCAGACAATGGAAGACGTAGTTCTATAGGCAGATTCCAATATATATTGTTTATCTTGTTGATTTGGTGGGTCCCCATTAATAGAAGTGAAATAATTCCAGTATGAATCTACACTGTAAAAAGTTTCTTGTCTGATAATTTTATGTATGTAGGAAAGTTTACCTTTATCAGAAACTTTATGTTGTAAATTTAATATCAAGTAATCAATCAGTGCAGGAATAGATTTTTTAACTGTTATAGACATTAGATCTATTTTATTAATGAGATGTTGTCTAAAGGTCTGAACCTCTAACCAGCAAGTTTCTCTTAGATCAAATTCTTGTTTTAAGAAATCTAGATTTTTAACTTTATTATCAGATATCAACTGATACCAGTACTTTAGATCATTATCTATAGCTAAATGAGTTCCTTCAGAAGTAGATGACAAAAGCATACCCTGAGTATACATTATAGGGAATACAATAAAATTCCATTCCCTATATTTAGGGTGCATGAATATAAAGTTACGATAACTAATAATAATATTTAATGGGTAACAAACCATATGTTTAGGTGTAGTAGGTGAAGTACAAAATTCCTTTAGTAACCATAACATGGAGTTATTTACAATCATATTTTTATGCGTTAAGGAGATTTTCATGAAGTGCATACTAATTAGCTCCCAATAATCTTTCCATTTTGCGACATATGACTGATCTATTAATAATAAAGTAATAACTTTTACAATAGAAGAGATAGTATATAAATTAAAGTCTGGAAAAGAAATACCCCCTTGAGACCAGCTATTAGTATATTTCTTTAATGCAATCCTAGGTCTATTAGGTGCCCATAGGAAATTTAACATTAGTGTATTCAGTTTCTTGATAATTATTTTTGTAGGTGGAAGTATTATTGATTGTATTAAGTATAAAATCTTGGGGAATATTATCATTTTAATAATTGTAAGTCTCTCCTCCATAGTAAAAAACATATTATTCCAGGTATTAAAAATATTTTGTATATTAAGAAAACAGGTATTATAATTATTATATATAATAGATTTAATATCTTTAGATAGTATTATACCTAAATAAGTTATCTGACCTGAATTGGGTACATATTTAGTAAAATCACTAATGAGAATATTTTTTCGTGTATATATAGGTAGTATTTTAGATTTTCTTCATTGAATATTAAACCAGAAATACTTTTAAAATTCATCATGTTATCAAATAGAGACTGCATAGAAGAATTAGATCCTGTTGATGTAATTAGAACATCATCTGCAAAAAGTTGAATTTTGGATGTTGTATTTTCATCTATTTCAAAACCCTCTATGTCAGTACTGTTTCTGATCAAATTAGCCCAAGGCTCCATTACTAAAGTGAATAATAGTGGAGAAAGTGGACATCCTTGTTTTGTACCTTTAAGAATGGGTATTTTTTGTGAAACATATGTTCCTACCTTAATATAAGCCAACGTTCCTTTGTATAAATGCTCAATTAGATTTACAAATGCATCTCTGAAGTTTGTGCACTTCATTAAGGTAAACAGATAGTCCCAACTTACTGAATCAAATGCTGAACTTATATCAAGACTAATAAGTGTTAAATCTTTCTTTTTCCTATTTGCAAAATCTATTAATGTTAAAGTTCTTCTTATATTATCAAAAGTATTAATATTTACAATGAAGCCTGTCTGATCTATATCTATAATGCTGGGAATGATTGTCTTCAATCTATCAGCAAAGATACTCATAAACATTTTATAATCAACGTTAAGTAATGAGATGGGCCGATATGAATAACATCTAGTTGGATCTTTATTAGGTTTTAAAATTGGAGAAATAAATGTGTATTGCCAAGATGGGGGGGGTTATTAACTCAGTTTGGGCCAAAATAAAAACCTTATGTATTAATGAATATGTACTTTTAGAAAGGATTTTATATATCTCTGGTATAATACCATCATTACCCGGTGCTTTGTTTGATTTAAGCTTATTTATTTGTGTAATAACTTCTGTATATGAAATACTCTTGTCCAATAGTTTAATCTGTTGTTTATTAAGCTTTTTATTCATGTTTGTGGTTATAAACTCCTTTATTTTATCTTTAGGTTCCATGTTAATGTTATTATGGTTAATTTTGTGAAAGTGATTTCTAAATTCATCTAGTATTTCTGGTATACTAGAAACATTCGTCTTTTTCCTTAGAGAAAAGATTTCTTTGATAGGGTTTTGTTTATTCAGCCTTTTTGTTTTATTTTTAAGTCTATGTAAGTATTTGGGGCTTATTGAATAAGACAAAAACTTGTATTTCTCTAAAGTTATTTTAACTTTATGAGTTAAAATTTCTTTGTATTTCTCATTTAGTTTGTTTATTTCTTCAATAACTTTCTTGTCCATAATATTTTCTTTATTATTATGTTTATAAGAGTCTAATTTACTTTGAATATCTAACAATTCCTTATCCCAAGATTTCCTTTTATTATTATACCATATGATACTTTGTCCATATAGATATGATTTTAAGGCATCCCAAACATAAACAATGGAGACTTCAGGAGTATTATTTATGTCTAAAAATGTTTTACTTCTGAAAGTATATATTCTTTATAGTCTTTTAGTTGAGTTAAGTATGCTGGTATCCTTTTGATCTGAACATTATGAGTATTTTTATCATGAATTCAAAAACAATTGAATTATGATCAGATATAGGACATGAAATGATTTTGGAATTAATTAAATCTGTTACCATCTGGTTAGAAATAAAGACCCTATCTATTTTTTAATAAGTTTTGTATCTGTTAGAAAAAAAGGTATATGGTAATGATTTTGAATCTATCTGATTATTAATATCATTCAAATGATAAGAATTAGCAAAATCATTTAAATGTTTTGCATTAGATGTAATTCTTCTTTTCCCTATAGTGGTAGTATCACTTTCATGTAGTATACAATTAAAGTCACCAGCTAAAATAATATCTCCTATAGAGAATGATATGATCTTATCAAGATGATGCTTCACTGTATTAATACCAATTCCAGGTATCCAATATACATTAATTAAAGTGTAAGTCTTCCCATTAATTTGTATTGTAACCATACAAAACATTCCTTTGTCATCCTGATAAGACTTAATGGTTTTAGGAATGGGCATACTTTTATTCCATAAAATAGCCACTCCTCTTTTTTTCTGAGTGTGCTCTGAACTAACCAATACTGTATATTTATTTGTGGCTAGTTTATCAATATCTTTTTTCAAGAGATGGGTTTCTTGCAGGAAGACTAAGTTGGCCTTATGTAAATTAATGTATCTTATTAGGCTTGCCCTTTTACATGGATTATTCAATCCATTAATGTTTAAAGAAATTCCTTTTAAAGATGTCATTTGGCATTTTTAAAACTTAAGAATCTTATGATCAAAATAACAAATAACAAGATAAGTAATGTTACATCTCCTCCTTTAGGTGTACCTTTAAATATAGCTGTATTTATTGAATCTCTTATGGGATTTCGTATAGGATTCAATTTTGTTTGTAGTGACAATGAATGTACAAAATATATTGTGGATGTCAAAACTATATACAAATAACAATGAACAAGTGAAAATAATGTAAGGATTAAACCTTGCATCCAGCCTGGAGTTATAAACTCCAACTTAGAGTAGTATTTACCACTCAAGTTAACCCCCTACCCTAAGCAGCAGTACCTCAGCTACCACCTTATCAATTTAATACTAGTTATATTTAACTGAGGTTAACAGTTTTCAATTCAATTATCTAGCAAGACAAGACTACACATTTGGTAAAACAGCATCATATAAACTAAAATAAACCTTTTTTTTTTTTTTTTAAAAAAACTGTTCATACTACTATATACATCCATGTAATATAAAACACTTGTATTCAAATAGCATTCAAATAATCTTGATGTTAGAAATCAAGAGGAGAGAAAATAAATTCTAACATTCATTTAAATCAAAAACTTTGGCTAATATGATTCAGACATTACATATATTAAGATGCATCTATTTTCTGTCATGTAAATGCAATTAACAGCTTCCAAAAAAACCTTGAATTGCTTGTATATGAGCATTTACTCAAACTCATTATTGTCAATAGAATAAAATATTGTATTCATAGAAATTGTTATAAATCATACTGCATAGTTATGCAGATTCTCAGAAACACTTATATACATGTATACATACACACACACACACACACACACACACACACACACACACACACACACACACACACACATATATATATATATATATATATACACACACACACACACACACACACACACACATACACACACACACACACACACACACACACACATATATATATATATATATATATATACATACATACACACACACACACACACACACACACATACACATATACATATATATATATATATATATATATATATATATATATATATATATATACATGCATACACACACACACACACACACACATACACACACACACACACACACACACACACACACACACACACACACACACACACACACACACACATACACACACACACACACACACACACACACACACACACACACACACACACACACACACATATATATATATATATATATCTGATCTCACTGAGTTGTGTCCTTATTAAGCACTATCTTACTTGCTGTCCCTACAATAAATCTGTCTGCTTTATACAAAATAATGCACAGCAAACACATTTTAGTAACCAGATTTTACAACCATGCTATACTACTGCTTTAAAATATATCACATGACAATTTCTTCCAGTATAGAGTTATAAAATTATTTATGCTTGTCAGTCAGATGAATTAAATGAGTTATAGTAATGTATATGTTCGGAACATAAGTTTTTAACACAGATTATTAAGCTGCTGTTAAGTAGATTTTCAAAAACACTTGAATAAATGTTTCATTTTCTATGCCTTCTAAAATAAGACATTTACTTACTACAAGAAACTGTATCATTTAAACTCATTATAACTGACATATTTTATTAATTATAACATAGATATTTAAGTAATTATATAAAATAACTCACATTTAGATGTTAAAGAGTTCATTTTCCTTCACATAGTCGCATTTGTATCATTTCTATTTCCTGGTAGAGTGTCATTGCTGAATCTGTGATGTGTCAGTGTGATATCTAGGTCAAAGGTGAGACTAGCTGCTTTCAGCTTCTCTGTGAGAATTCTGAGAGTTGAAGCTTTTGAAGTAGCTCATGGACACTGTGCATGAGACAGCCCACATCCCAGATTGTCTCTCTTAACATTTTGGCGGAAACTTATTAAAACTAGTGACAAACATTCATTTAGCAGTGTAAATGCATCTAAACATGACAAAACCTTCACAATGTATTTTACAGGTTATTACAGCCTCTATGTAAGTGAAATTAAGCCCAAAATTATTAATAAGTAATAAAACTCAATAGTTTTGTCCCAACTCAATTTTATGCAAATCTTATTATTTACTCTGTCTATATGATCAAAAGCATTTCTATATATTAATAAAGAAAAAAAAACCAGAGTACAAAGTAAAAGGGTGTAAGCTAGAAATAAAAAATGTAAGAGAAAGCTATAAGAAGTATATACAATGGAATATTACTTACTGTTTATATTAATAGAGTTAAAAATAAAACATATTATTTACTATTATTTAGTTATAATTATTATTAGTTAAAGCATGACAGATTATTTACAAACAAGCATAAGCAGTGTAATCAAGAAAGTATAATTAGGAATAGCATTTGAAGAACATATAAACTTTTTACAAGGAATAAATATGTTATTATTCTATTAATCATATTTTCATTACTCTTCTCTCCCTGCCTTCCCCCACCCTTCACCCACTACATAATCTAAATAGAATGTTATTGTTTAAACAAAGCAAAGAAGAAAAGAAGAAAAAAAAAGATAAAGAAAAAAAATGTATCAAATTACTGACCTTACTTCTCCTTTTCAGAAAGAGAAACCAGTTGAATCACAACTTGCCATTAAATCTCCAGGTATTTTGACTAGTTATGAAACAAAACATTTCTTTGCACACAGAGAATAACTTTGATTAAATCTTTTTCAAAATATTTGTTGCTTCTTGGAAATGCAGGAACTATATTTAAAAAGATTAATAATGAAATAAAATGATGAGAGAAAAAAAAAAACATAGAACAAATCATTTGTTTTTTAGTCTCTTCTTCTTCTTCTCTGAAGTCTTCCACAAAGCTTCAGTTGCCAGTCTCTTTAATGAAGGACTAGCCCATTCCATTTCTTCCATTTTATCCAAAATCTTATTTTTTTTGATAAACAGTAAAGCAGAGTCTAAGTCATTGAAAATTTTAGGACCATCAGGAAGGAAGATTTTAAGCTTGGCAGGAAACAGAAGGTATGTTTTAAACTGTGCTTTTTTAAGCTCCCTTATTAGTGGCAGAAAAACTTTTCTTTTAGCTATTACCATGGAAGAATAGTCATTGTCAAAATGCACAGTTGTCTCATTAATCTTAACAGGAGCTTTAGCCCAAGCAGATTTAAGAACCATCTCTTTATCAAAAGATGATAGAAATCTAAGTATAACTGATCTAGGATAGTTTTTGTTAGAGTTAGTATTAGCTATAGATCTATGTGCTCTTTTGATACCAAAAGAGAATGCTTCTGGTAAGTCTAAAGTTTTAGGGAGCCATGTTGTTAAAAAAGAAGTAATATTGTTACCTTCAATATTTTCTGGCAGTCCAAAAATCCTAATGTTATTGCGCTTAGATCTATTTTCCAGGTCATCCAGCTTTGTTTGTAAATGTGTATTTTGTTTCAGCAGAAACTCAATGTTGATTTCCTCTTCTTGTATTCTATTTTCCATGTCATTCACAGCTTCTTCTATGCCTGTCATCTGGATCTTCTGTTGTTGCAGGTCTATATGTAACAAGTCTATTTGTTTTGTAGTTTTTTCTATGAAGGTGTCTATTTTAGTATCCATTTTATCCATCTTAGCAGTAAGTTGCTGGATTATAATTATCAGAGACTGAAGTTCTTTCTTGATGCTGAAGTCTTGAGAATTTGTCTTACTGGAACTCATTTCAGACTGATAAACTGACAGGAAAATTTCCAAAGTGATTTCTGACAGGAATATTGTTAAGATTTCCTTTCTTTTTTAGATATAGTTCAAGAACTATATAAAACAAACATATTTAGAAAGAAAATTACTTCAAAAATTAATTTTTAAGTAATTAATTCCTGTCAGTGTAATGAAATTGGTGGAGCTGAAGAAATCTGCTGCTATCCTGTGTTCATCCTTGGCCACGCCCCAGCCGTTAGATCTTCTGAAGTGTAACTATATATATATATATATATATATATATATTATATATACACATATAAGACAGTTTTTTCTTAAATGACATTCAGCATCTGCAATATATAGCTGAAAAATGCAAGCATATCTTCTCAAGCTCAGTAGTTATCGCCTCTTTTGTGTTTTCTACATAACAAGACTCTTTTCCTTCAGGTTCCTTAGCTACACAGTTGCCTTTTTATGGGTTAGATTCAGGGCTGTTAGCACAGTGAAGATGCAAATGAGGCCTGAACTCGTTAGAATTGCTGAATCCCAAAAGCTTGGCTCTGTGTATATAAACATAGTGCAGTCACTCCCTCAATGTTTGCTTCTAATGGAGAGCAATTTGGAATGATAACTTGTAGGGAGTAGGAAAACACAACAGCAGTGCAGACTGCTATACCTCCAGTGGGTGTGTCAGGTTAGACTTACAAAGTGCATCAAATAATGTTATCAAGGTTGGACATGTAAGTAATCAGCACACAATTCACAGGTTCTGTTCATTAACACCCACCCCACCCTTCATTGTTGACAACTGCATATTATTGCCATTTAATATCCTCACACATTTTTAAAGACAAGGATATAGAATGTCTTATAGACTGCATGTCTCAGATTACTAGTCAGATAAGACATGCATGAGCAACAAACACAGAGAGGTAAGGCAGAGCTGCATTTTTGCAAGAAATAATAAATAATTGTGTGATCACTCAGTTTGCTACATCTGAAATGTATATATGTACAAATAAATATGTGGTTTCTAAGTACTGTGGATGGTGTTGCAATTGGTTGTATGCAGAATGATTTTGGTTCTCTGCTGCAAAGCAGCTTGTATGGCAAAGAAGGATAAGGCACCCTTACTGTGTTCTGAAAGCTCATTGAAGTAACAGTTCAAATCTAGACCTATGTACAAATATGTCGTGTGTACTAACAAACTTTTTGTAGTGTTTACATCATGGGTTACTTTCCTTCATCTCAACTACTTTCCTCTTTTATTTATTTATTTATTTCATTTTTTACTTTTGCCAGGGTTTGCACAGTGCACAGCTTAGTGCTAACAAAGGAAATGGAGAAATTGGAGAAATTGAATGTCAGGTTTGCCTGTGATTATGTCTTTTGAGCAATACTTAGCAATGCACAAACCTGGACTAGCCCACACAGGAAGCAGACAGAACACCTGCAGAACATATGCAGACAGGGCATCTGTAAAAGTTCAAAGGTCAGAAACAATATATTGTAATTTTTGCTTTCCATCATGCAACACCACCAGGATGAAGACAGCCAATAAATGAAAACAGATGCATTCAATGAATTCTGTTAGGCACCGTGCAAACATTCAAACTGGCATTGCATGGCAGTTAACACAGAGAAATTAAGAATGAGTAGCAGTTTATGGAAATGTCATGTCACTAGTCCTGTGGCAGCAGGTGTAAGTGTAGAGATGGAGTACAGATGTTCCTGAGTTCTAGTTCAGGGTGGGAAACCTATTTTTTGTTGTGACAGTGCAGTTTATAGTGATAAACTATAAAATAGACAAGAGTTATTTCAACATTCTTGTGGCAACAGGTGTAAGTATAAGACTGCCATACACATGGTCCTGGGTTCTAATACAGGATATTTCAGACATTTTTACTGTTGTTCCATTTCTCATTATATTCACTCTCACTTATAACACTTTAGATAGTGGAGCTGATATGAATTATATGTATGAGGGATAAGAAACCCTTATTCTGTTTTCGGATGTATGACTGAGGGTATACTGTGTACTATATTTCTGTAAGTATAATTCTGCTATCTGGACTTGGATGACCTTTACAATTAAACATACACAACTGGATCACAAGAACCTGGTCAGGTCACACCCATAAATGTGTAACACCTCAAACTGTCAGCTGTATTTATGAATGATTCCTGACTATGTCTGATCAACACTTCTTCTGTTGCCAAGATGAAAATCAATGCTGTGGAAGAAAATGTTTTGGCCCTTATGCCTAGGTTTGAATCCCACACATTAAAAATCAATTTTGTCAGTGTATAAAGCCAAAAACAAACGTGTCAGATCATAACATTTATGCCCTCAGTACATATCTGTAAACTTAACTCAACTAAAAGCTACCTTCCAATTTTCAGTACATATTTCCAAGCTGCATCAGCAGGCACCCCTCAAACTAAGGTCAAATGGTAGATTAAACATCCTATTTCAAATATTAATGTAATTCCTGCTGCTCTCTGCTTAACATAGTGCAAACATGATTAGCATTATTGCTCTGGTTTGTGAACTACCAGTAAACGTAATAAATGGAATTGGTGGGAAAGCATTATTTTACATTGCTCTACGTCAGGTGTTAGACATGTCTGGAGTTAGAGGGAAGTTGCCCAGTTTAAGTGCCACAGTCAAAGGCTTCTGCAGGGGAACTATTCTGGCTCCCAGTACAAGTCTGAGGCATGGAGTAATTTGGCTCAGGCTATATCCAGTGCTCATCTCATGCCCTGGAGAGTAATGTAGGCATCATTTTAATGACCTAAACAGGTGCAAAGAGGATACCCTCAACCATTGGTTGACTGAATTTGAGACCACAGACATCCCTTAGCTGTGTAAGTATGATAATAAGAGAGTATTTGTAATACTTAGAAAGGTAAATATAGGCAAGACTGGTATGCATAATGCTCTTTTTTTCTGTTCTTTCCACAGCTAATGCCCATATAGAGTTCAATAGACATGCTTCTGGTGTTGGAATGGAGTGACTGAGTAGCACAAGAGAAGTATTATTGTAGCTTTAACAATTAAAGATATATTTTTAATACAGTTATAGCAAATTGAGCATGCATATCCTAAATGAAAAAGCAAGTCTGCATGCAATAGTCTGTAGCATAAATCATCTTGAGGAGTCAAATATAAGATTGTAGTCAGAGGTTCTGGGTTCCAGTACCATGAGCCTCAGCTATACATTACTGCATTTCTTTCATAATATTTGCATTAAATTAAACTCTATACAAGTGGCATAAATGCCCTGCTATTAACTGTAATATGTATAATTGGAACACACATATGTGTAATATATGCACATTTCAAAGATTACTTTCAGCAATCTGTAGGTATAGCGTGTATTTGTTAGGATGCATACTTAAATGCAATACTTAAGATAAAATAGTTGTATAATTGTGTTAATGCATTTTATGTCACATATGATGGCAGTAATTTTATCTCTTTTTTTTCTCTCACCCCAACCCTTAGCTCTCTTTTTTTATTTTCTATTATGTGTCATCAAAATGTTTCCATGTCATCCATGTGTACTAAATCAATAAATGCTACGCAGCACACAATGGTAGGTCAGCCCCAGTGGATCAACCTGCCCCCCCACACTCCAGCAGCTCCAGCACTGATGCCCAGCATGTCTGGGACCTACACTGGCAGCACTGCTTCTGCTGCCCCTGCACTACCTGCACCCTCAGGTAGTACTGCTCCAGCAGCTGGTGCCATAGTACCCTCCAGGAGTAGTGGAAGAAGCGGGGCTTTCATCACCCTCCGACAGATGCCACGGTTGATGCGTAGGGACATGCACTGCACCACTGGTATATGCCTATGCTGGATGGAGAGGCTGGTCTCCCTTATGGTATGTAGGAGGAGAAGATGACAAGCATTCCAGCTGCCAGCAGAATAAGGGGACAGTGATGACAGTCCAGTGGGTGAGGACTCGATTCTCACTGTTTCCATGTTTGACAGGCATGAATCTGTATTGTTTCTTCCCTCACCCTAATAATGATGTCTCCCAACCTTTTGTGTCTTTCACCATCCCTGTGTCTTGTCTTGTTTTTTGCATTTGCTTTCTCACCTACCCAACTTACCTGACTCAGAAATACCCACATCTCTTACCCAGCATTCTTCTCTTACTGAATTAAAAAATAAATGGGCTTCTGTCCCACAAAAAAATCATCCCATACATAGCTCTCCATTTTACACACATATCTCCTTAACATATTTGATTTGGTCAAATTGGCTATACAACATAATTACATTGATATCACCCTTCTCTACAGAGGTGACCATCCAAATTCAGCTAATATTCTGCACGTACAGTATTATCAGTTTTTACTGTTGAAGAAATGGATAGATATGGTTCTTCCTACCTCTGTCCTGCACATTCCTGCATTGCTTTCTCTTTATTCTTACCCCTCCTTGCTCCCCATTTTATCACTTTCCTATATTCTCTGTTTTAACACCTATAATCTGGTCAAAAATTAGAATCACACACCACACACATAAGTACCAGAGTAAGCAATGTATCCCTTCACTTTTTGTCCTCTGTGTTTGGTCAGAGTTTGGTACAACACACCAATGCCAAGTGATGCTCAGGGGATCTACAATGCTGTGATTACCTCCAGCCAATGCCACTTAACCCCAGTGCACTATGTCAACACACATAAATAACTTATCTTAGATGTACTATAAAGAGTAATGTTATTGCATTATCACTGTTTATTTAAAATATTACATACACCTGGATTCAAACCCAGTATCATCTGGGCTCAAAAAGAAATGTGTCAATGCATTTACACCTGCTGCCTCGAGTCAGCAAAGTAGCAGGTGTGTTTCATAGACTCAATACTAACTCTCAGACTTTTAGCAATGTGCACTGCTTAACTACCCGCAAACAGGGAAAGTAATGAAAATGTGTATCTTGCATGCGCAAACCAGATATCACTATTAGCTTATATTTCTATTTACTGTCCATTTTTTCTTTATGCCATGAAAATACATATGGAAAAATAACAAACTGAAGGCCCTACCTAACAATATGTCACATATTTACAATGCTGCCATGTTTTGCCTCCCCCCATGCACTGCAACTCATGCATATATCAACTGCACTACATAAATTAATATTAAATGTTGTGTGATGTTCAACACATCAATTGGGTAACATGCAGAACTAAAACTATTTTCACAGTTGTGCATGTCTGCACATCCATCAACTCACCCTAGGAACTATTGACCCATAACCCTAACCAGCCTTATCTGCAAGGCTATGGAAAGAATCATCATGGACCTTATCCACAGGGACTTCAGTGACCTTCAATACTCTTGACCTGACCTATTTTGCTTTTTCAAGGGTAGATATTGCTTATTAAACCCAGTGAACTTCTTTGATAATGTCCTCAAAGCCTTGGATTAAGGAAAACTGGACATACCATCTATGTTGACTTTGACACAATCCTCCATTCAGATATCATAGAAAAAATCTCCCATCTGATGATTAACCCATACATTACGAAATGGGTAGCCAACTGGCTCACTGACAGAACACAGACTGTCAAAGTTGGGGAGTCCACCTCCACCAGTGGACTAGCTACCAGTGAAGTACCACAAGGATCTGTGCTGACACTCTATTGTTTGGAAACTATTTCTCTCAAGTCCAGGTGCAGGTAGATGGCCTGTAGCTATACCAGGTAGATGGCATGTAGCTATACCAAGTTTGTAGATGACTGTCAACTGTGCACAGTCATAATGAGTACCCTAATGACGTCAACATATTATAGAAAGGGTTGACACAGACAAATGATTGGTGCCAAACTGATGGACTGAAACTTAATGCAAAAAATGCCTCATTGGCCCCTTTGACAAAGAAGTATCCCTGCTAAGTTTGATATATATAGCAGCCCTCTAAGCTCAAACTCAGTAGTGTGAGATTTGGTAACACTGGCTGATAGCTATCTAAACTTCAATCACTATGTGCCTATAGTGGTAAGACATGCATTCTATATTCCACACCTCATAAATAAGTGCATTGCATCCAAGACCAGGGTGGTCATAGCTTAGCTGTACTTGACCCTTATCAGACCACTAATTGAGTATAATGCTTCCTTCTGTATGTACCTCACCAGACACCTGCAGTAACTGGAGAAACCACAGAGATTTCTGACCAAGAGATTCCAGGGCCTCCAAAACATGACATACATGAAAAGACTGAGCCTTGTCACTGTACTCAGTATCACACAGGCTGCTGAGAGGTGACCTGTGCCTGGCCTACAGAGCAGTTTCCGACCCTGCTGCACTGGAAATGCTGGACATCTGCAAATCAAATAGGACAAGAATAACTTGTTCCAGGGATCTCAATCTAGCCTGTGACATAAATAGAACATGTTAGAGAGACAGATATGTCTCCCAGCAATTGCCACTCCTCTGGAATAGCTCCCACTGCATGTGAAGCAATGTTCCTCAATGACCCTATTCAAATGCAATGTTGACTCTGGATGGGTGACCATAAATTCACCCCAGGGATGGCACCTATGTCCCTCATGGACAGGGGCAGTCGGTCCTGATCACAAAATCAATCTGCTAACAATGATCATCTAACTATGCTCAATAAGGGTATTTGAGTTTTTACAAGGCTAAGCTTATAAAGGCCCTAGGGCCATTTACCTAACACACTCCTATGAAACTATGCAGGACTCCCAACATCATCTCTCCTACATCCAGTGCTGATGTCATCCACTATAAGTTGTCCTGCAGCCTTGTAGATGTCTGACTTATGCCACGGTGCTTGCATAAAGTACTGAGCTCTGTAGTCTGTGCACTTCGATAGTTAGGGGGTTGTGTTCA
This sequence comes from Protopterus annectens, assembly GCF_019279795.1. Lineage (NCBI taxonomy): Eukaryota > Metazoa > Chordata > Ceratodontiformes > Protopteridae > Protopterus > Protopterus annectens. Next base: position 440,911,817 of record NC_056731.1, read on the forward strand.
TACTGCAGTCAACTGTGGTGTGTGTGTGTGTGTGTGTGTGTGTGTGTGTGTGTGTGTGTGTGTGTGTGTGTGTGTGTGTGTGTGTGTGTGTGTGTGTGTGTGTCTGGCCAGAAGAGCATAAGTGTGTATCTACAATTGCTACTCCAGTCCCATGAATTGACTGTATTTTGACACTTGCACATGCCTACACATCCATTTCATACAGGCCTCCCAACATATTTCTCCTACATGCACTGCTGATGTCATCCACTATAAGTTGTCCTACTGTACCATGGTGCTTGCATAAAGCACTGATGTCTGTAGTCTGTGTACTTAGACATGTAGAGGTTCTGTTATCACTGCAGCCAACTGGTATGTGTGTGTGTGTGTGTGTGTGTGTGTGTGTGTGTGTGTGTGTGTGTGTGTGTGTGTGTGTGTGTGTGTGTGTGTGTGTGTGTGTGTGTGTTTGTGCACTTGCTTGACATTACAGAGAGCCCTTTAAACCAGCATGTGGGACACAGCTGTTACCATATTCTTCTCAGCAGACACTGCTGATGTCATCAGCTATATCTGATTTGTGGATGTTCACTATTCCCACCAGTTCAAGATCAGAGACTGACCTGAATACCGGGCAGATGTCAACTCATCTTATATGATTGAGATTACAGTGACATTGCTTTCAGTCTATCCACATATGTCATGGCATGGTTTGTAGGCCCTGTGTTTTCTTGGTGAGAAACCCCTGTGGTCTCTCCAGCTGCTGCATGTGCCTGGTGAGGTACATGCAAAACACAGCATCATACTTTATTAGTGTTTTGATGAGGTTTGGGTATAGTGCTTTAATATACTTTTCAGATCTGAATATGATGGCTTGACTTATGATGCGAACAACATAAATTGATTGCACCCAGTATGCAAGAATCAGCAAATACAGTAAGTCAAAGACCATACACTTTAGCCTGAATTGTCAAGAAATAGGTTCCGAACAGTAAAGTGCCAAGCACAGATCCTTGGGGTACACCAGTGGTGACAGGTCTACTGGTACAGGTTGATTCACCAGCTTTCACAGTATGTGTTCTCTCAGTGAGACAAGTGGTTACCCTTCTAGTGACATAAGGGTTAATCCACAACTGGGTGAGTTTCTCAATGATACCTGACTGGGGATTGTGTCCAAACCCTAGACCAGATCAGGATACCCAGTATGCACTGTCTTACCTTCATCCAGGCCTGTCACATGGTATCAATGGGCTATGACAACAACACAGATCACCTGTCACATGACTCAGCACACACACCTTCCTGACATGGTTGACTACACACTTGAATACACTCTGCACACAGACTATGTTCCTGTAGAAGGATGTATGTCAACATGCATCCATGTGAGTTGGGGGGACAGCACCCGATGCCTGCATGTATAGACACATTCTGACTCTCCTCATCCATGAGGACACAAGTAATATCCCAGCTGTGTGCAACAGACTTATCTGAGTTGTTAATGCTACATCATGTCTGTTACATATGTTAGATATCCTCAAAGAGGTCATCGAGGGCATGCATGACTACAACATTATCATCTTTTTGAACTTGACAAGCCCAAGGCATTTGACACAAATCCACACAGAAGTATGCCATATGTGGCCATAAACACCTATATCACAAACTGGGAAGACCACTATATCACATACATGGCATCAAAATATGTTGAAATGCGTGAAGTGAACTATACCTCAGGTTCAGTGATCCAGTCCATACATCAGGCTGTCTAGTAAGCTCTTTCCTGTCCATTATTTAAGGCACAGACATCACAAATGACATACACATCCTGCATCCAAACAGCTCTCTGAAGGACTACAGATTGTGGGCAATCATTCACTCTAACTGTGATATTAGTATAATACAGACAGTATCAACACACATCGATTGCAGCTACAGCCATAACAACACCTGCAATAACACAAAAAAATGGAGGGATTTATTACATCAGGAAAACAAACACACAACCCAAATATAAAGTAGACATCACACCCTATAATCAGACGAATAGGTATGTGACCTGTGTCCTGGGGTAGATGGTATGTGGAATGTCCACCAGCATGTGGCCACATTGCTGACTATTCCCTTGTATGCAACACAACAACTGAGTATGTGAAGGGCATCCATATCACAGGCCATAATACCACTATAGTTCACAGCCTTCATCACACCAATAACTGAGTACAATGCACCCTTTTTTGTGTACCTAACTACACATCTTCCAATGATGTGTAACTGAAGTGTACCACCTTTGCCACAGTGAGTTGTCACACATCTTATTAGCCATACCTAGGTATTATTTTTGTGGCATAAACATTGTTGTCTGATGGTGTGGAAATGCCATCAAGTTGTTACACCAGGTGCATGTATGAAACCTGTTCTGGTGATGCACACAGTACATACATAGCTGTTTCACAACATTAACTGCATGGGTAACATTTGTGACAGTGTGGATTGTGGCATTTATATATCTGCCATGCACACCAGTCAACTAACCTATATTGATCATAATGTGATATACAGCTATATGTGTCCCTCCTAATGCCTCCAGCAGATTTTACAGTGTCAGGACAGTGTGAATGATTACCTCATAGAGTGTAGACATGTCATAATAGTTGTACAAGTATGCTTGTGCAGAACCATCTCTGATCACTCGAGATCACATATATTATGTCAGAGACATAGGATTACTGATAGTAATATTCTGATATTGTCCAAGATTGTGCATGCTTCTCTTAATGTTGTCCATAAGCCTTTACCTTTGTCCCACTCTCTGGAGACCTCTGCCAAGATTACACTCCTATTCAGGCAAATCAGTTTGCACAGCTTCACAAAATGTACCCTACCGTAATTGTATATAACATCCCTGATAAATGTCCTCTGCATTCTTCATGTATGCTTATCTCACACAGACATCTTTCCCATTGTTATGTCACCTTGTGTGACAGTCACATAATACACATTTTCACTGTGCAATCTCTACTGTATCATGTGGATATGGTATTTAGTGTTGCTGCTACAGCTATCTTCCATTGACATATCTTCATCTACTGTACGTTAGGTTGTTTCACCTGTCCTCTTTCCCTGTGTTCATTTATACAATTCATCTGTGTGTCCCTATTCAATGCACACACTTCCCTTGAGTGTTTATTTTACATGGCAGTCCATGTACCCCTACAGATAATTTATACAACAATAGTACAGAATGCCAGGAATGGGATTTCACAATACTCTGCGCTGTATACACTGTCCTGTATTGTGTTTGGACCATATACATATCATACATCTCAAATGTCAAGATTTTTGCAGTATGTTCAGAATGTTACCTTATATCTTTTGGTCTGTTCATTATAAAATGTGTGGTTTTCTGCCATATCATTGGGATGATCTCAGAACTGATGTCACTAAATAATTACATACATTTGAGTGTCAGACTTCAAAGCCTTCAGAAAATGTATCTTAACACAAACCTTTTTATTCTAGCACATTTCTAAGTTTAAATATACAAATATGTAGAATATATCCCTATTTCTGGGTCCCCCCATTATGTTGGACATTGTCCAGATTTCTTGCACTAAGAGATTGAGAGCTATGAAAACTTATATGTTAAGCCCTGCTAATCATTGTAGCATCCCATGCAAACATTCTAACCGACTGTGCTCTGGTGTAAACTGGATTGTTATCCATGTTGCTTTACATGGTTTCCTACCTGGCAACACTGTTGCCAGCCACAAACCACTCTTATTTACATTTAAACACGGTACACAGCATGAATATGTAATTAGCGCTGCTGCTTAACACACATCACTGCACACACATGTAAACTCCGGGTAGGTAGGTTTTTAGTGAATCCCAAGGTTTATTTATAGTCATCCCTATCACCTCTAGACACTAATTTGTGCAGATTATTACTTCTTTTATCCAAATTTTGTTTTTTTTTTGCAATTATTATAATGTTATCTGCATCTGTTAACAGAACTAGAATTCTTAACTCTTTAGGTGTTATATACCCCACCACCTTCATTTTGTAATTTATTTCACATACTATCACATTTATAATTAATTCAAAAATTATGCAGCTCACTGGAAATACCTGTCTTACACCACTCTTCATATGTACCTCTTGGCTTAATCAGCCACTTGCAAGTAATTTTATTTCATTATTACTGTACACTGGCATATATAATTTCTTAACTTTCTTTCTTATATTATATCCTTTCATTATTACTCCTAAGACACGTGTACAAGTGTATCAAATGCCTTATTAAGGTCTCCTATCACTATTTTCACTTATTCTTTTCTATTAATAATATCATCCACAATTTCTCTATCATTAATAATTGTTGATAACCCTTCCCCTTTATACTATATAATACTATCTTACATAATATTTCCACATTGGTTTCAAATCTCTTTTGTATTATTTTTATAAAGATCTTATAATCATCATTATTTAATATTATCAGTCTTCTAATTGTCTTCTACAATTCCTTCTTCCATGTGAATTTAAGTATTCCACTACATAATTCTTTATACATAAAACCTTAATTTAACCATTCATTCAAAATCATTAAAAAATATTTTTTGCCAGTTCCTTAAATTTTTATACATTTCATACCCTATTCCATCTGTTCCTAATATGTTGTCTAGCTCATTTAAAGAAATCTCCTTTTCCAACTCCTTATTTTCTTTTTCTTTTAACTTTTTTACTTTCCATATTTTTTCACTACCTTATTTTTTTCTTTAGACACATCTTGAACATATTATCCTATACTATTCATAGGTGCAGATTCAATAAAGCCTACACAGTCTGCTAAAACCATATTCATGTCACAGTGCAATGCACACATGGTAGCGAACCGTTTTGCATTCAGTAAGTGGCTCTACATGTGCAAAAACAGTAAATATCATGGCAGACTAATTACAGCATGAACAGTTGCATTGTATACTAATCAACCAATTCAAGATAGAGGATCTATTCACCAAACTGTAAAACAACAATGTAGACTCATTGTGTAGGGTTTCCCCTGTGAATTTCAAAACCTATTGGAATAGAGCCACAGAAGGTATTCTACACGGGAACATTGTTAGGGGCTGCAGTTGCTGTAATACATATGCATGTGCAGCAGGCACAAGTCTATGCTGCTGCTACTGCAAATAGACCCCAGCCAAGAAGGAAAAGGGTATTTAGACCCCTGTTAATTTACCACAGTCTGCATGATGTGGAAACTGTAGAATGCTACAGGGTTGATAGAGACATATTACAGGAACTCTGCAACCTATGTCATCTGAAACTGACAGCAAGGGCAAACCAAGGGGAACCAGTACCTGTGGAGACTAAGGTATGTGTAGTACTTAGAGTTTTAGCTATGGGAACCTTTCAGAGGCCAACAGGGCATATGGTGGGGATATCACAGGCATCAACTTCCAGGATCCTAAATCAATTCATGAATGCTATGCTACAACATGCCACTGATTACAAACCATTTTCCCTGTACACACATGGAAATACCAGGATGACTACACAATTGCAAGAGAAAAACCCTTGAAACCCAACTGCTGATGTGGAAACACACAAATAGTACTTGGCTCTCACACCCCCAAAACAACAGGAAAATAACTTCTGAAGACTCCAAGGAATAACACATAATTCACTTATTATGAATGATTCCTATACAATTTTCACAAAATGTGTATACACGTACAACTCAAAAGTAAATTGTATATGATTACTAGACACCTCTCATTTTGCCCAACACTCTCATGGTGGTTTCTATGGGCCATCTTAGACATATTACACTCCTCTGTCATTGATAACATAGCACTTTATATTGCCATGAAATAAGATAGAAAAGACTGTAAAGTAACCAGGTTTAACAATAACACTTGTAATGACAGCTAATAAGGCTGTGTATCAGTGAAAGTTATTGTATGGCAAAAATGCCTATGCCAAAAGTGAAGTATAAGAAATGCATACAGATAATAGTTTGATCCCCTAATGCATGTAATTTACAGTTCTCTTCATAACATGTGAACAAATCTAGCATATACCTGAAAAATACAAGCATACATTAACAACATCAGAAGCCTTCTGTACAGATAAATCTAAAGATCTAAAGGAATGTCAATCCTCTGTGTTCTACAAGTACATAAGTCCTCTCACATTCAAGTTCACTTGCTACACAATTACCTTGTGGTGTAGACTCATGCCTCTGAGCACACTAAAGATGAAAATGAGGTGTGAACTCATTAGAATTGCTGAATCCTAAATTTTGGATTTCTGTAGCAGATGTAAACATATTGTAGGCACTACCTCTGTACTTTTTTCTAATGGATTGCAACTGTGAATGGTTAGTGTGAGGGATAAGGAATACACAACAATTCAGACTCCCTTACCTGCAGTGGATGTGTCAGCCAGGATACACTTACAAATTGTAGAAGCAGTTGTAGCAAGATTTTAAATGGAAGTGAGCAGCACGCATTTCTACATTTTTGTTAAATAATATACAACCTCCCCTTCCTTTGTCAAAAACTGTATATTATTGTCATTTAATATTCTCAAACATTTTAAGGACAATGATACAAAATGCCTTACAGACTGCATGTCTCAGATTACTGATCAGATAACAGAAGAATTAACAGCATTCAAAGATAAGCCAGAGCTGCATTGCTGCAAACAATACTCATAAATGGTTGTGTGATCAGTCATTACACTAAATATGTAATTAGCAAATGTACAGACAGCTGAGAGAGTACAAGTGTTATATCACTTGTTAATACTGTGGATGAAATGGGACTTCCTTTATGTACAATGATTTGCATTCCTGATACAAAGCTGTTTCTGTGGCAAAGAGGGATAAGACACCCTTACTGTGTTTTGCACGTTCATTGGTGTGACAGTTCAAATGCAGACTTGTGTAAAAAATATTTAATGTGTACTAACATTTATTTTGTAATGTTTATTTTTTTTAATATCACTGTTTGCTTGGTGCACAGCTTTGTGCAAACACAGGGAAATGGATAAATGCAATAAATGTCATGTAATGTACTTCTGTGATAAAGACTACATAAATTACACATGTGCATCACATGTGCATGAGTCACACAGTATATACTATCTGTAGATCAGGGTTCAACTCCCACATTTGTCTTTTAAGAATGAAACCTAATAAACACTGCTCACAAAGATAAAACAAGGTGAGCTTTGCTTGCCACATTTGCTCATTGCTTACCTTCACACAAACCTGGCCTAATAGCCCACACAGGAAGCAGAAAATAGACAATTTCAAATAGATACATTGTATCCTCTATTTTTGCCACCTCATAAACACACTAAGCATTGCACAGTGGTTAACATACATACTTAATAATGAATATAAAAATATACAGTTGCTTTTTAATTGCTCTTTTGGCAGCAGGTGTAAGTGTAGGATTGCAGAATAGGTTAGCCTGTGTTCTAATCTATCACACTACCAATTTTATTAGTAATTCTGCACTCAGTTTAAAAAAAAATTCAAACACAATTACAAATAACAGATGTGTGACAGACTGTATACCAGATATGTTTCTGTAAATATAATTGTCTTCTTTAGTCTTGGATGGCCTTCAGACCTCAGTGATACTCACACACACATGAATGTATATACCAGGACATAATAAACCACAAAGGCTACAGAAACACAGCAGAAGAATTTAATTCACTCTAGCACCTCAGTAAGTGCCTTCAAGGAGTACATACAAACTAAACAACACATACACTTTTATATATTACTAAACACACCCATCAATAAAACAATTAAATAAAATTAATTAATTATTTCCAATTAAAATCAGTGTTCAAACCCCTAGGAAATAAAGTAGCATACTTCATAATAAACAGAGGTTCTTTATACAATAATTTGTCCTTAATTGGTATAATTTCACCCAAATTCAAACCAACATTTTTCAAAACACATCTTAAGACTCTGTAATTACTACCATGATAATCTTTAAAATGCAGGGCTATTGGACTATCTTTGCTGTTATTTTTTGGGTCTATATCAGATTGTTGAACATTTAATACTTCAAATCACTAAACATCGAACACCAGTGATCAAAGTATTAAATGTATGAAGTGCTATAAAAACATTCCCAAAAGAAAAAAAAAAAGAAAAACCTAAAAGGTGTAAGAAGCAGGGCTTCCCCCCTGCACCCCCCACACCCCCAGCTACTTAAATATACCAACTCCGAAATAGCACTTCAGTGCAATACAGTGCAGAAATGAAAGATTTCCATTTCCTACACTGTAGCGCGATCTCGGAGTTGGTATATTTAAAAAGCAGGGGTGTGGGGTGTAGGGGGGCTTGCCCCCCTTCTTACACCCTTTAGGTTTTTCTTTTTTTCTTTTGAGAATGTTTTTATAGCACTTCGAACATTTAATACTTTGATCACTAGTGTTCGATGTTTAGTGATTTCAAGTATTAAATGTTCGACAATCTGATATAGACCCATTTTTTTATATCTGTCACATGTTCTTGGATTCTTAGTTTAAACATCTTTTTTGTTTCACCTACGTAGAATTGATCACAAGGTCATCTAAGAATATAAACAACACTAATATTTTTACATGAAAAGCTCTGATTTGGACAAAATTTAAAACCATTAATATTAGTAAAAGAATTAACAATAAGTGGACAAATCAAACAGTTGCCACAGCCAACAGTACCTTTCACAGAAAAAAGGTAACTGTTAATCTTGGGCTCTGGCATGTTAAACTTACTATGTACAATCAAATCATCAACTCTACGTCCCTTTTTATATATCAACAATTTTTTCTGAATATTTTTTTCCAAAATGTCATCAATAAATAGCATAGGCCAAAAATACTCCAACATCTCTTTAATTTTATTACTAAGTGTATTATAAATAAATGTCCTTATTATTATTATTATTACTAATATGATTGTCACAAAATTCCCAACTATTTTTAAAGAAGGATGGGAGAAGGTCACATTCACATCTTAACATATTTTCATCCTGTCTATTATAAACATCAGAAGTAACACCATTTCTATAACACACAATTCTATTTAAGGCATCAGTATTTTTTTTTTTTGATTATATCCCCTACGAATAAACATCTTATCTGTCTGTTCCACCTCAATATTAAACTCGCTATCATTACTACAGAGTTTATTCAAATGGAGAAATTCTCCATATTGCAAAGAAGCCAGTAGGTAGGGGGATAACAACTAGTGCCAAATAGAAATTCATTACTAACCCCATTTTTTCTACACACAGATGTAGTAATAGTTCCATCAAAATTACCTTTAAGATGTAAATCCAAAAAACAACTTCCCTACCTACTTGCAATCCATCAGATTTAAAGCAAAATATATTATTATTATGTAAACATTCAAAAAATGTAATATATACAGGACATACCTGATTAATCCCCCTCAATCTGTCACACACACACACACACACACACACACACACACACACACATATATATATATATATATATATAAAATATATGAAATTAACAAGCATGTTCAATAAGCACTTTTTCGGTGGCAAGGATGAAAAATCATCTGTATGGAAGAATATGTTTTGTTTGAATCCCACATTGTACAAATTCAGTTTATCAGTGTATAAAGTCACACTAAAATGTGTCATGTCATGTAATTTATACCCCCATACATGTCTGCAAAGTTAAATGAAGTAACAGGTACAGCAGCATCCAAACCAAAAACTAATGCCAATTGTCACATTACCCTTCTTAGTTCATAAGCTGCTTTCCTCTCTGTCTAGCACTGTTGCTCTCAGCTTAATGACACACAAACTCGGTTGGCATGGTTCTTTTGATTTGCACACTAGTAGTAAATGCAATAACATGCATTGGAGAGAAATCACTCTTAACTATTTCTGTTTTCCCTGATTGGACATTTCAGTGGTAGAAGGAAATGTGCCGAATTTAGGGAGCAGAGGTTGGGTGTTGAGGAGTCCAAAATCTTTATTGGACTCCTTGTATAGTGCCACAATTGAAGGGACTATACCAGCTCCCAGTACAAGTCTAAGGCATAGAATAGTCTGGCCAAGGCTGTCTATAGTGTGACTAGCATTCCAAGCACTTGAGAACAGTCTAGGTACCATTATAAGGACCTCAAAAGGCACAAGCAAGATACATGCAATGAGTGGATGAGTTTAGGACTGCTGACATCCCACAGTTGTGTATACATACAGATACAGAGAATTAAAAGTAGACAGCTGCACATATGCAAGACTGGTATGTTTAATGCTCTTCTATTGTTCTCTTCTTTTTATTCTACAGCCAACCAAGAGATCATGGCAAATAGGAAGGCCCATGCTGAGCATCTAGAGAGACTGAGTGAAGCTAAAGGTATGTATGCAGCACAGCATAACTATTATTTTAGCTAAAGTGTTGCTGTTATATACAGTAGTAACAAACTAAGACTGTATATCCTAACTGTAAAAGCAAGCATGCATGCTTCACTCTGTAGCACAAGCCAACTGTAGGAGTCAAGTTTAATACTGTAGTTAGACTTTGTGGGTTCAAATACCACAGGCAAAAAATATATAGTAAATCCTTTAAAAATATTCCATAATGTAATTTCAACAGAAGTGGCACAAATGCCCTACTGTTAAGTTAATCTGTAGAATTTGACCAAGCATATGTGCAATATATGCACATTGCAAGGATTACTTTGAGCAATCATTACTTATAGTTTGTAGTTGCTATGAAATATACTTTAATATAAAAGTAGTTATAAATATTTTATTATTGTGATAATGAATGTCACATACTAATTATCTCCCAACCCTTAGCTCTCTTTTTATTTTTCTATTTATTTGACATCTGTTAACCAGTTTAGTCCAACTGGGAAGCAGCCCTTTTTCAGTGCAGCCCTGAAGAGAAAAGCTCCAAATAGTACAAGTAAGGAAAAGTATGGCAGAGTTTATAACTAAACTAAAATTATAAAATTACAATATGTCTAAGAGTAAGATGAAACAACATGCTAGAAACAGTTAATAAATTGAACATAATAGAGTAAGTACAGAGATTACATACAAATAGTCAGCAGAATATAAAAAAAATGACAAGTTTGCAAAACAGAAAGAACAAATATATTATAAGTGTTGAATATATACAGGAGATAATCCCATGGCAAAAGCCAATTACCAAGATTACAGCTCTGGAAGCTGTAAAAACTACTGACTAGTAGTAAACATTTTAGAAGCAGAGGCAGAGAGAGGAGGGGGAAATAGTTGCTGCAGAAGTATTAGAGGAGGGGAGGCAGATTAAGATGGGTCATTGTATAAGCATGTCCTAATATACAGACAGTATCCTTTAGTTTGTTTTGAAAGAGTTAAGGGTTAGAGAGCTGTCTAACAGTTAGTGGTAGTTTATTCCAAGCATTTGCCACTGAGTAGCTGCAGAGGAGTTTACCAATATTTTTATCGGGCACATAAACTTGCAGAAGATGCTTTTGGCAGCTACAGAGAACCCACTTGGGAGTATAGGGCTAGATGAGGATAGAGAGAGAGGGGGGCAGGAGGAGGCCTTATGTAAGATTGAATGAGCTATGAGAAGCTGGGGTAGTAGGATATGATGATGAAATTCCAGCCATTGCAGATTTTTCAAGGCTAGACAGTGACCAGAGTGGTATGGTTGGTTAGTGGCAAATCTTGCAATATGTGAGTTCCAGTTTAGAGAGAAGATTAAATTATATGCTAGTGAGAATAGGGGTGGCGTAGCGTAGGGTGGAGAATAGGAATGCTTGTTCAAGCGAGAGACTAGAAATATTTGTGAGGATTTTTTTATGCCTGTATAGCAGGCCTAACTTTTGGTGTGTCTTTTTAATGCACTGCTGAATATGGAGATTGAACATTAGTTGGTCATTGATAATAACTCCTAGCAGTTTAGTGTGAGGTTCAACAGGGATGATAGTGTTGTTAAGAGAGGAGACAGTAAATGTAGCTTTATGATGTTGGAGAGATTTAGGGAGGAATAGGAAAAGTTTAATTTTCTTAGAGTTAAGTAGCAAGTGGTTGGAAAGTTAGCCATTTTTTGACTGCGTGTAGTAACTCCTGAGTGAGGGTGTGAAGGTGGGTGATAGTGTCAGAGGAAGAGATGATTTTGGAATCATCAGCATATTATGTGGCAGTAGAGAGTAGACAGGAAGAGTATAGGTTATTAGTAAAGATATTAAATAATAGGGGTCCAAGGATAGAACCTTGGGGTACCCCAGTTTGTACTGGTGAGAATGGAGAAAAGTTAGATTGCCGTTTAACTGCCTGGAATCTGTTGGAGAGGTAGATGGAAAACCAAGAAAGTGCAGAGTTGGAGAGATTAAGGGTAGCTAGTTTGGATAGAGGTAATCCGTGTCAAAAGCTTTGGAGAAGTCCAGAAACAAACAGGAGATTAACTTGTTGTTGTCACAAGAATTTTGATAGCATTAGTGAGGGATATCAGAGCAGTAGCTGTACTGTGATTTGGGTGGAAACCATGCTATGTAGAAGTAAGCAGATTTTCTAGTAAGAGGTGATCAAGGAGCTGTTTGTGGATGCACTTTTTGAAAATTATTGACAGGGGTGATGGAATGGCAATTGACCTGAAATTTGAGGGGTCAGTTGAATTGCTACCTTTATGTAAGGGTGTCACATAGGATTTCTTCCAGATTTCAGGTATAATGTTTTGCTTAATTGACCTATTGATTAAGATGGAGATGTGGCATGAGATAGAACTGGCAGCAAGCTTTAGGAATCGAGGAGCTAGGTTATCAGCTGATGGAGAGCACATTTTAAGTTTGCTAAGAACTGGCTTGATATAAGCTGTGGGGATGGGTTTAAAAGAGAAAGGGGTTGTATGGGTTGATGGAGGGGAAGTGGGGTAGGTAATGGCCCCATTTTTGGTTAGATTGTGAATAGAATCAATGAAGAAGGAATTAAGAAAGGTAGGAGTATCTTATCTGTGGAAGAGCTGTTAGGGCATGGATTAGGTGATGAGGGGCTTCCAGGATGTAGTAGCTTATTTATTGATTGCCAGAATTTTGGGGGTTGGAGTGAGGAGTACATAGTGTTTTTTGGAAACAGTTTTAGTCTATATGTCATCAAAACATTTCCATGCCATCCATCTCTAACAAATCGCAAACATGCTTTACAGTACAGGAACATAGGCTGACCCCAATGGCTCAGCCTGCTCCTACTCCACCGCCTCCTGCACAGATGGCTAGCACATCTGGGACCAATCTGGCAGCATTGCTTCCACTGCCCTGCACTACCTGGGGCCTCCACATCAGGTAGCACTACCCTGGCAACTGGTGCTGTGGTAGCCCCTGGGAGCATTGGCATTGGTGGGGATTTGCCAGACTTAGTGTATAGGATCATGCACAGCACCATTTGTGCAGGCCTACAGTGAATGGAGTGGATGCTCTCTTTTATGGTCCACAGGAGATGATGTCAAGCATTCCAACAGCCAGCGGAATAAGGGGGAGTGATGACAGTCCTGTGGGTGAAGACTAGATTTGCACTGTCCCCATGTTTGATGGGCATTCATTATCCCCTCCTAAACCCAAATCATGGTGTCCCCCACCGTGTCGTGTCCCTCACCATCCTTGTGTCTTGACTTGTTTATCCTATTTGTTTGCATCTGCTTCCTCACCTACCCTACTTACCTGACCTAGAAATAAATACATCCCTTACCCAACATTCCTTTCTTACTGAAGTATAAAAAAAAAATGGGCACCAGTCTCACACAAAAATATATAGTTCCATACATAGTTCTCCACTTTGCACACATGTCTTCTTGACACATTTGATTTGGTACAGTTGGCTACACAGCATGATTATGTTGTTGTCAGCCCTCTTTGTTGAGATGAAAGTCCAAATTCAGCTAATATTCTGTATATATTTTCATTTTACACAGTTGAAGAAGTGGATAGCTATGTTTCTTTCCTACCTCCCTCCTGCACATTCCCATATTGCTTTCCCTGTGTTCTTCACCCTGCATGCCTGCCCCCCCCCCCATTTCACCACTTTCCTATCTACCCTATTTTAACACCTTCAATATGGTCAAAAAATAGAATCACACCATACACATAAGTGAAAAAAATCACAATGAAGCCCTTCACGTTTTGTCTTCTGTGTTTTCAGAGTTTGGCACTGTGCACCAATGCAGAGCAATGATGAACAGCTCTTTAATGGTGCAGTTAATGCCATGCAATGCTATTTAAACACACTGTGCTAAGGTAACACACAGTGAAAGTAGAATAAAAAATTATTTTATGCTATTATTTTATTATATGATAAATACATATTTAAAACTATTAGATACACTTGGATTTGAACCCTATATCATCTGGGCTAAAAAAAGAATTTCTGAATGCATTTACATCTGCTGCCACAGAACCAGCTAAGCAGTAGGTCTGTTTCTTTCACTCAGTACTATCCATACTGCTGATTGCCGTACCTTTCTGCTTAACATGCTTGACTGGAGATAAGCAAACTAATAGCTCTTAAAATGTTATCAGTGAAGCAGGGGCTTGCATTTGCTAATCAATTTACATGTAAATGGGGAAAGTAGTATAAATGTGTATCTCACATGCGCAAACACTTTGCCATTGATCGTACAAACCAGCTACTCATCAGTGCACTATGGAAAGTGCACAATAGCATCTATTATTTTTGTTTACTGTCCAATTAGTCTTCATCCCATGAAAGTACATATAAGAACATAAACAAAGGGAAGGCACTTTTTAAGGAAAAAAATACATATTTACACTGCAGCCATGTATACCCTGCATACATGCACTTGAAACTTGGCCTCTCAGTACTTGTTCCCAAATGTATCAACTACACAAAAAAAATAAATAAAAAGTGCTTTCTTATATATCATGTAAATATTTATACTGACAGTACACATTCCGATTTCCTAATACTTGTACTAATGTGGGCATCTGTTTGCATATAGTTTGCAAAGCTGTCCTTTTAAGGTTTACCTGCACATTGGAAACACAACAGCAAATGCTACACTTTACAAAGACATCAGTCTATTAACATGCAGATCTTTAATATCTTGACAGTTGTACATGGCTAACCATCCATTTCATTCAGGCCTCCAAACATCTTCCTCTCAAACAACCAATGCTATTTAGGATCTTTGCCTGGAAGTGTTTACATAGAGATTGTTATACCACAAACAGACACCAAATAATTTTTTCTCAGGTAGGCAGCAAATGTTGGAGGTGTGATGGGGAAGAAAGGTAACTGGAAACATATCTTCTTTGAGTATAACGAGATGGCAGACACTAAAGATTTCCTGCAAACTGATCTATCAGAGATGCTGGATGGGCAAATTGGCGTAGGTAGGGAAATTATTTTTTGAGCTATGATACAGAATTGGAATGGCCTAGACATAGTAAGGCCTTGCTGAGTCTAACTATGATAGCGGCCAAAAAAAAAAAATTACTAGAAAATGGAAATCAAAGTTTAAACCAACTTTACTAAAAGTAGCGAAGATAGTAACAGAGAAAAAAGAACTGGAACTGGGATCTTTAGAAAAGGGTAGGAGCAATTACATACGAAAAAGTGGATCAATATATGCATAGGAGGAAAGAGGTTTAAAATAAGGCAGGAACTGAATGAGTTATGTAATGGCTGACTAACAATGACTGGATACATTAAAAGTGATGTATAATGTTTGCAGTTACAGATGTGTCAGTACGGTTTGAAATGTATAATGTTTGCAAATGAGATAGTGTTGCTATGTTTTTTTTTCATTTATATAAATGTAACATTGCCCGTGTCATACTTGATAATTTAATAAAGATGTTTCTTATTTAAAAAAAGCATCCGGTGCTGATGCCATCCACATTAAATTGTCCTGCAGCATTATAAAAGTCAGACTTGTGCCGTGGTGCTTTTGTTAAATACTCTAGTCAGTGTACTTGCTTAAATAGGGGTTTTAATCTCATTACAGTCAACTGGTGTGTGTGCATGTTTGTCTAGTTAGAAGAGCATATCTGTGTATCCTACAGTCATCAGTACAATTCTATGCAGTACTAACATTTTGACAGATGTACATGCCTACACAACCATTTCTTTCAGGCCTCCCAACATCTTCTCTCAAAAATCCAGTGCTGATGTCATCCACTATAAATTTTCCTGCAACATTGTAAAAGTCACACTTGTGCCATGACCATTGACGATACCAACTGGTGTGTTGGTTAACATTCAAGAGGCCATTTTACACCTGCATGTGGGACACTGTAAATAACATTCTCTTTTCACCAGACAATGTTGATGTCATCACTTATAAAGTGTTGTCCAACACTCTCCAAGTTAGGCTTGGGCTGTGGCTCTTACATTAAATACTGAGTTCTCTAGTCTGTGTTCTTAGGTAGGGGTTCTGTCTCACTGCAGTCAATTTGTGTGAGTGTGTTTGTTTAACTGTTTTAATAAACAGGAGACCGTTTTATACCTGCATGTGGGACACTGCTGTTACCATCCTCTTCTCACCAGACACTGCTAATGTTATAATTTATAAAGTGTTGTCTGACACTCTCCAAGTCAGACTTGTGCTGTGGCACTTGTTTTAAATACTGAGTTCTCTGATCGGTGCACTTAGGTAGGGGGTCTGTTCTCACTACATTCAATCAATGTGTATGTGTCTGCTTGTTTAGTTGGTTAACATTTGAGAGACCATTTTACACCAGCAAGTAGGACACTGCTATTACCACCCTCTTCTCACCAGACTCTGCTGATGTCATCAGCTATAAAGTATTTTCCAACACTATAAAAGACAGAATTGATCTGTGGCACTTGTTTTAAGAACTATGCTCTGTAAATAGTAAGGTAGTGGTTCTCTCCTCACTACACTCAACTGTGTGTGCATTCAACAATCACTATGGTGACAATTTTAGAACAATATGTCCACTGCTATTGTCCAACCCTCTTCCAAACATCTTGTTGTAGCATACAATTATGTCAGCCTGTGCAACATGCACTCTGACAGTATTCAAGACAAACCTGTGCTGTGGTAGTAACATTAACTAAAGTGTTTGCAAACTACCTTGACTACACCTATAGGTGTTCTAATCTGACAGCAGGCAACTTGCATGTCTATACATGCAACTATCACTTTTGAGACAATTTTACACAGGGATGTGACTCCACATCAATGCCCTAGTCTCATCCCAACATGTTCACCTTAGGATACAATGATGCTATCATACTCCATAAAGTGCTACATGACAGTGTTACAGTCAGACATAAGTGTGTTGCTACTGTGGCACTGCATGGCATTTATATTCTATGCCTACACAGGTGTAATATTCAAATCAAAGCCAGTCTATTGCTGTGTGTGTGGTTGGTGGTACATTATGGTCATTGTATGATCTTTGGAATAGCTCTTCATTTCACTACCACTTGGGGTATCTTCCATGTAGTTCCATGCATCCTCCTATTTCCTCTGTCCACATGGCATCCTTCCTGCAGAAAAGTACAGGATATCCTCATCTCAAATATGCATACACACATCATGAAGCAGAGTCCTTCCATGAGCCTCTGCAATCCATTGTGAGACCACTGCATGTGTGATTCCTAATTCTGTCATGGTGTGATGCACATATCCCATATGGACAGTAGCAGGATGTAATACACTCCAACAAATATACACATATGCACAATAGTCTTACTATCTTCCATAATATCAATATAAGGATTTTTATTTACATGGTGTAATACTGACTAGGATTTCATGGGATATTGGTCATTAGCCTAATAATGCCCTATGAACAGTTGACATGTCAATGTTGCTGTCATTGACATGTGCTATAGTGAGGTGTGGATGCACAATTTGGCTACAAGAGGGTATTACAATCTGTGATGTGAGCTAATATGTTGATAACCACTGATAACATTGCACTACTTGCTCCTTCTATAACAGCTGTAGTAATATGCCTCCTGAGAAATGTTGACATGGTATAATACACTTGTATATATTTTGTTGACATAGTAGGACATGTTGTAGTGGAGCAGATCGACCATCTACACAGTTCATATTCCACCATCACAGTGACACTTTCAATATCGCATAGGTGTGCATATGTCTACACACCGTCATTATATTCTCTGTGACACACATCAATATAAATTCATATTGATTCGCATAAATTGGTCACATAAATCTTGTCTCTTACACATGTTGTTATGCTGTGATATACACAACCAATGTATCACATGTTTTGATACAATTGCAACCCTGTAGAATTCATTGTATGTGCAGTTGTATTGCTATACCCAAGGATTATTGAGGTGTTCAGCAGTAGCATTGTGTGCCTATTAGCATTTGTGTCAGGAGATGTTATGCATGAGCCACAAACAACTGATCTGTAATGTATCCTGATATGGCATCAGGCTATTCAAACACAGCTTGCCTATGAAATACAGCTTGCCTATGAATATGTTGTGCAACTGATGTAAGTACATGACTTTGGTACAGTTGTATGACTGTGTGCATAGTACCAATTTGTGGAATATGATGAATGACTAAGGTCACATTTGTATGTCTTTTCACAATCCTTTTATTCCAATAAATTTGAAACGTTAAGTGGAATACACAAATAAGCACAGATCTGTATGTGGATACCACCAGACATCCCCAACTGGAGGAAACAGACAATCTGCTAGCTGATACTTTGTCTCACAAGTCACCACTGTGTCACCACTGACCATCAGCCACACTATACATGCAGACATTACTCAGTTTGTATTCAAAGGAGAGAAGAACATCTGTGCATTCTCTACAGCTAGTAATGCTGAATCAGTGGGGCCTGACAACATCACAGGTTGCCTATAGAGTGGCTCAAAAAGATGGACTACCAGACCCGGTTGGATCCA